>NC_051176.1:280918352-281009403 GCF_013339695.2 Rhipicephalus sanguineus
TTAATTCATGACTGTAATTATGGTTAATTCATGACTGTAAAAGGTTTACTTCAATTTAACGAAAACAATTATTAACAAAATGGCATAGACGTTTCGCCACATATGCACCCATGCACACCCCTGCACAGAACATAGCTTCGACTCAAACGATGCGACGACGTTAGCTCGTGAACGAAAGTGGGGCAAAGGAGAACTACCGGCATCGTGGTTCATTCGTCTTGAACCATCAGCTTGCAAACAACAGCCGCGGCCCCCTACTGGACGTTTACAAGGCCATATGTGACACTGGTTGATCTCCGCTCATTTGTTGCCAGTGTATATACACTAAGAATGCCACCTGCACAGGTGGCGAAACTAGGCTTTCGAGAAAAACTGTCCTGCAATCCCACACGACGCAAGAAGACTCGCCAGGACTCTGCGGGACTGCTCGTCGTAGCCCAGCTTTTGTTTACTTTTGAACTTTTGTTATAGTTAGCCACACTGTTAAGCATATATGCTTTTGAACTGGCTACGCCACTGGCGCTCAGACAGTGGCCCCTTCAGATTTTTGGTATGCTTCATCCCGGTCCATTCTTTCGCTTTAATATCTACTAAGATACCAGGTACCCCTGTTTGTTCTCTGCTCCACTCTTCTATCTTCTGATTGCTTAGGGTTATGCCCATCATTTTTTGCTCCACTGCATGCTGGGTGGTCCTTAGCTTCTTTGATATTCTCCAGGTTTCTGCTCCTCATGTTAGGACTGGCAGAATGTAGTGGTTGGACACTTCCAGGTTTAGTGACAGTGGTAAGTTACAAGTCACAAGTTGAGGACGCCTACCATATGTGCACCAACCCATCTTTACTCTCCTGTTGGTTTCTTCGCCTTTTAATATTTCGCTTTGATAGACATACTCTTCTGCTGATTCAAGGGTCCAGCTGTCTATCACAAATTCTTGCTCTTTCGCCGGACCACCTAGCATTATCTTTGCCTTCTGCATTGATCTTCAACCCTACTTTCATGCTTCTTCAGTCTAATTTTTCAATCGTTTTTTTGCAATTCGTCGCAGCCACTGCTGAATAGTACGACGTCATCTGCACACCATAAATTCCTAGGTTATTCTCTATTAATATTCATTCCTATTTCTTCCCAATCAAGTCGTTTGGGTACTTCTAGACAAGCAGTGAATAGCAGTGGAGAGATTGTATCTCCTTGACAGACCCCTTTGTCGATTGAGATCGGGTAACATAAAACCTAATAAAAAAAATCCCCATCCACACAGAGCCAAACACTTTACAAACGTGCCTCACACCTGACACAGGTATATATACATACCAGCGGTGCATTGACAGTTGAAGGTCGTGCTGTCAATTGTAAGGCTCGGCCACCTCCAGTATTAGCCAGAACTGCACACGGGACCAGTTGGCCAACAGAAAGTGCATGACCTGCATTGCACTGCTTGATGAATGGAGTTGCTTCAGCCCGAGAAAGGAAGGCAGTGACACCGTCCACTCCACAATCCATGGTGTACCCATGGTCCTCTATGCTCGACACTGCTGCCTGGAGTACCTGCAACAAGAGATCCCAATCAGGAATGCCAGTCAAGCAACTCGTAGTCCCTCCTACCATTCCTTTCTGTAGGACAGATGGTGTCATCGAGGCATTCACTGCAGCTGGATCCAAGGAAAGGTCAACAGACACCTTGGAAGATCCCCATTCCACTGGAGCAGCAGCAATAACTTTACAGACTACAGTTTGGCCTTCTTGGAATAGCTTTTGCAGGGGAAGTATCTCCTGTTGAGAATCGTAAAAACAGACGATGCAGTGGAGCAGCTCAATCACACCCAATATGCAGCATTATTTAAGAAAAACTTAACATTTCGTATATGCCCAACACAGAGTGCTACATAATTAATTAAAAAAAAACAAGACTTCCGTTGAAAATTGCAAAATTTTAAAAACTCCGCTATTAAGTTTACAACTCTGTAATGCAGTAATGAAAAACGATATCACAAACAGCTTTTCAGTTACCAATCCTGGAACTGCAAAGCTCATATTCAGCACACCAAACTGCAGATACTAGTTTGATATGCTGGTAAGATCAAATGAATATTTGCTCATTTTCCTGTACCACATAGCTGGCTCAATGCATTTGCTTAGAAGATACTTTGATGACATTTGCTGCCTAGCTACACTGCACGTTGAGCAGCTCAGACAAAAGCTTCTATTATAGTATTAGAATGCAAAAAAACTAATAAAACAGTCCACAGCATCTACTTCGTTCTAACATGCCCCAGATTGCAGTGAGCATCCATTTCTCCTGGCCAGAAATCGAAGATGTAATGCCCTCAGTTATAATGCAAACTGAGATCTTCTTCATACATGAGAAATGTAAAATTCAGTACCACCAATTGTTCCCTCACCAGATCCTTGTACTGTCAACTGATTTATTTCAGACATGCCTGATAATTCGAATGCCTTTGTGGCCTTACCACATAACCCATTGAGCCAATGTATAAGGATGATTGAAATTTCAGATTCTGAAACACTTAGCCATCCTATCTTTCAACCTCTCGTTCATTACTGCAGTTCCGAAACAGCATTACTTGAGGCTACTACCATTGCTATGTTAGATCATCTCGCAGCCTTGAAACCAGCGCTCTCAAGAGCCAGTTAGGTTCCGGCCGCTGCGGATTCCAAAAGTCAGCTTTGCCACAATGCAGAGGTGTTACGAGGTCAAGCACAAAATGCATTGCGGTGAAGCTTACTATAACTGGAAAGGGGTGACTGCCATGAGACATATCCATGGCCAGTTACAGCCTAAGAAAAAAAAAGGGTCCACCCATAGAACCACGGTAAGCCTGCTATTCACTTCCGTAAGAGAGTCATGCCACCTGGTTTCTACATGAAGAGTAAGTACTTTCCCTCTGCTCATGTAAATACTAGGCATATTGGAAAATTAAAGTTCATTGTTTGTGTCTATACTCGGTTACAACATAAGAAAAAAACATGGTTGATCCCTCCGTCATAGGAATCGGTATAACACGAAAGTACAATGTGTCCTTACAGAAGTAGTTGAATGTTTACTGTACATTAAAGGGACACTAAAGGCAAATATTAAGTTGACGTTGATTGTTGAAATAGCGGTCCAGAAACCTCATAGTGCTACTTTTATGCCAAGGAAGTGCTTATTTTGAACTAAAATCACGTTTTAGTGGTCTGCATCGCGTTAGCGCACTTCAAATCACCCACCTGAAGTCAGACTTTCATACGTCACTGCTGTCGTGCCCAACGTTGCCCGCCTTTACTGCGCAGCCGCCGACACTAGTAGCAGCAGAGTGAAAGTGACGGGACCCACAGCAGCACTGGCGTTGTGCACCATTCGGGCATCCGGCAATATCACATGCATGCGGCATTTTGTTGAACTTTCTGTCAGAGCAACTTTCACGAGCACGCAAAACACACGCGGCAGTACGCGATCCCGAAACTGCCACTGAGATGCGACCGCGTGAGCAAAGCAGGGCGCCGGGCGAAGCGCAGTTCGATGAAAACGGAACCTTTGAACCACGCGCGCCATTCCCCATGGCAACGCCACAGAGGTTCTTTTTTCCATGAATCAAACAGAAACGAACAAACAGCATCTTATTACGTTTTTTGATACACGGAAGGTTCGTTTTTTATTGCTGCTAGTTTGATTACTAGTGATTTATTGTAGGCAGACTCTCATATGTCATCGGGATCACTCAAAAATGTCCCACTTCGTGGCGTTTCATCATGTGATACATTTAGCTTAATTTCTCGGTAAGTAGGGCACTGCTGTTGATAATATTGCCGTTTTAGAAGTTGTCATACATTGAGCTTTCACTCTGACATAAATTGTTATTTGCCTTTAGTGTCCCTTTAATGTAGAGAGCTTTCTCAATGTCTGTTGGTGTTTGGCAGCTATAGCACCGTTTAACATGGATGTACCCAAGTTGACGCTTGGTGGCACATCTCCATTCTGACGACTAACGTCCATGATCAACGATTAGACAAACCGTTGTGGTAGCCAGAAGAGCATCAACTAAGGTTGTCATTCCGCGGCACGTTAAAGAGAAAACAGAACACCACGGCTGGACTAGAGGGAAACGCAATGCGCGTCCTGCCTCCCCTCTACCCGGCCGCGACTTTCCTCGGGGCGAGCATAAACGGGGAACGCGGTGTTACAATCAGGCGAGGCAGGCCAAGGCAGGCGCGCATCGCAGAGCTATTTTTAAGGGGGGACGCGGCTTTCGTATGCGAAAAATGTCAAAAAAATCGATTTTCTGAAAATCAAATTTTCAGTTTCTGGAACCCTTTTTCTATCTGATTCCAAAATATCTAAACTGAAAACCACCCAGAAGTGCTTCGAAAAATTTGTTTTGCCTTCCGAGGTGGCGAAAATTATTGTGGAAATGGCAAAAAACCAGCGATTTTCAAAAATTGTAGCTCCGCGATGGACGCGGACCGGAACCAACTTTTTGGGCTTGTTGGAAAGGGCATTTCTCCGTGTTCAAATTTCCCCGCTTCAGCGGGCTCCTCCATTCAGAAAGAAGCGCACAAAAAGCAAACACTTGAGAGACGTTCCGAGGCCTCCGATTGGCCGCGTCCGCCATGTTGCCCCAGCTCGCCTCGCCATTGGTCCGATGCTCGCTCCGGGAGATCGTCGTCTGCGTGTCGCGAGTTCACGGCTGTCGAGAATCGCGCTACTTCGTGACACGTTCGCAATAGTTCTGTGTTCACGGCTCGACGATCACTTAAGATATAATTGCGCTTTAGTTTGGAGCTGCAAGAGGAAGTTCGATCTGATTACGATGGTGCGCCGCGCTCCTAGCGAACATCGCAAACGCGCGTCTCGGACCGACTCTAGCGTTGACTTCGGCGTCGGATTCACGGTTAGATGTTCTGTTTATCAGCACTTCTGACATCGTGACGAAGGCGATCGCGGGACGACTCTTTGTACTCACGACCACGCATTACGCACTTTGAAGCAACGGGCACCACGGCCTGCGCACCTACTGCTCGGAGTCGTCACTAGGCCTAACTCCGCTCACGGTGCCGTTTGGCGAGACGAACCTCGAACTTTGCGGGCAACAACAACGCGCTAGCGTGCTCGCGGCTATGTGCTTCAAGCGAAGAAGCACATCGCTCGCCGCACTTCGGAACCGCGGATGGGCATTTACGCATCGGCAGTGAACTCGACAGCCAAGCTCGATCGTCCAGACCCCACGGCCACGGACTGCTCGGAGCAGCGGTAGCAATTTCGCGCGTCGGCACCCGAAAATGCGATACAAAGTATACTGCGCGCAGATTTTTGTTTTCGACATCGTAGCTTTGCATTCGCGCATCGTCACCGAACGCCGTCACCAAGCACATCACGCGCCGGCTCCACGGACCCCGCGGCCGAGCACTTCGCGGTCAGAGTGCTATCAATAAGCACTAGTGATGTAATTTAGACGTGCTTGGAGCCGTGCTTGATATCTCTCACAACAAACCCGCAGGCGTTATGGATGTTCTGAAACAATGAAAGCCTCGTAGACTAGCGTTGCCGCGGTCGGCCGAAATGATAATACGTTTCATACGCGAGAGCGGCAAAAGACCGTGTAGGAAGCAGGGGGACGAATTTTTATCTGCCCGACTCGCGTCATTGAATAAACTGCTCAAAAATCCCTGTGCCATCCCTGTGCCACTAATGTTGGCCATAACTGTTTGCTATTTGGAACGAAGGCATCGGCTATCATGGATGTGTGAGCCATTTCTCTCACAACAAACCTTTCTCTTTATAAAAATTATTTTATGATTAATTGTAATCAATAAGCAAGACTTAATTATGCTAATGACAGCATAAATACAAGAAATATGTGTAATTATTTCAGTATATGGCCTTATTAGATTGCAATATCTTCTTTCTGTCTTGTCTGTCACACCACTCTTCATACAGAGAACTTGGTTTTGAAATCCATACTGGTTTTTTTTTAGATCAAAAAAAAGGAGGTTATGAAAAAAGAACAAAGGCACACTGCAGAAAGGCCACATGTCCAAGAAGTGAAACATCATAAAAAAAAAAACAAGGATCACTATCTTTAGGTGTTTTAGAGAAGGCCAAACTTTAAACGCCGTTTTCTCAATACTGTTTTTTTGGCATCTTGCTCAGCTTGTGGAGCAGATATCTTGGCAACTACTACACAGATTTTGATTTCCGTTTTTTCTTTTTCAATCCTTGAAGTCTTGTTGACAGGATGACATTATTCTTTACCTTGCTTAGGGCCTAGTTTTTTGTGTAAGTGATAATTAGTGCGTGAGAAGTTCTGATGCAATACATGAAGCTGATGTGGATGTTATTTGTAAAAAAACTAAAAGCAATAGACAATTTTTAATAATGTCATCCTGTGTAGAGCTCTTTTGAGGCAAGATCAAACAAACATGGGACCTTCCTGGCATGTTTTGTTACAATGCTAGGCTTTTCACCAGCAGACTATGTCATCAGATCATGTAACATAGTGTAATTTGAAAACTACTCGAGATATCGCAATGAAACCTTTATATATAGCTATTCGAGGCACTCTTCAGTATGCCTGCCAAATTTCATTACTCTAGGTCAACAAACAAAAAAGTTTTTTTCGATCGCCACCTCCCCCCTTAATATGGATGGATGCTATGAGCGAGTCCAAGGGTAATGTCGCTACATCACGACGTGTGTTCACAAAATTGCACTTCTCATATTGGAAACGCGCCGAATGGGGCAGATTCGTAGAAACGACGCGGTGCAGGAGAAAACAGAGAAATCGCGGAGGCCACGGTCAAGATGCATTACTTCACTTTACCGGTCCCAGACGCCGACACCAACCCGCCGACCAAGAGCACTGGGAGGTGAAAGTGCGAGTTATAAAAGGCGCGTTTCTAAAGCATTGAGACTGTGTGTCTGTGGTACAGTGGATAGCATGCTCGGCATGTGTTGTCGCAGATCGAGAGGTCGTGGGTTCGACTCCCGATGACGGATCTTTTTTTCTTTGCCATCGGATCGTGTGCATTTGTTTTCGCGTAATTTCCATGACGGAAATACGTCACTGAAATCTTGGTAGACCCAGGCATAAAACACAGCCATCGCTGTCACTCCCACAAAATATTTGAACGAATGCTCCATCCAGTAGTACTTACTCATTTTCGCGAAGTGAAGCACTTCACGGGTGTTTCAGATTATAGTCGACTTTCCCATACATACACACATTTGTGTCGCTCGTTATAGGTCA
Source organism: Rhipicephalus sanguineus (assembly GCF_013339695.2). Classification (NCBI taxonomy): domain Eukaryota; kingdom Metazoa; phylum Arthropoda; class Arachnida; order Ixodida; family Ixodidae; genus Rhipicephalus; species Rhipicephalus sanguineus. The sequence goes on from NC_051176.1 coordinate 280,925,599, forward strand.
GAAGCTTGAACGTCTTGGTAAATTTTGTCAGGGATTCTGGCATTGCTGCTCAGCCTGCTCATAATAATGTTTTAGGTAGAAGCGATGAACCTTTAGCTCCTAACATGCATAGTATTTACAATAGCCAAGAAAAAGTACTTACTGTTCCAGCAGAAACCACTAGCACGACTGTCTTTCACAGGTGAAGGGCAGGTGCACAGTGGTCCCGTGGGCAGAGCTTACATTTTTTTTCTTAGGTTGTAACTGACTATAGTAGTACTAGTATGTGTTCCTAAATTGTACACGTGTGCACCTGCAGTCTCCCATCACCAGCAACGGCCATGCGTAATATTACATCAACTGGCATGCCTTCAAAACTATTGCGGGCATGGCTGTGGTGATTCAAGCCATTGATTTTAGCAAAAGGCATGCCTTCATTTTTCACAGATGATTTCCCAGTCCCATACTAGAGTCAATGTCCAAAAAATCGGACATCTTGCTTGGAGCCACAAAGCTTGTAGTCAAGATAACATCATTCCAAGGCCTATTATAGGTGGTGTCCAAATCAACATTCAAGCTGTTGCTCCCCCTGAGTAACAGAAACCAATCTTGAAAGTTGTGTTCTAGCTGTCTCCATGCGCCAGAAACATGTCACGACTACCATGTTTTACGCAGTGGTCAATGATGACATATTTTTGCCAACTTCAGAAACTTCAGCTACCACACATATGATGAAACAGCTTTGCGAGATAGGAAGCCGAGATTTGAGCATGTGATTTGACCACGATCTGTCGCAGTTTTGGCTTCAACGCAAATGTGATATTTCGGTGAAATATTGCTTAAAAAATGGTGTGCATTAGAATCGAGTAAATGCACTGCGTGCACTGGGGCCCAGAAGTACCTACAATATGCTGCTGCAATGTGCCTTATGTAATGTGGCATCTTTTCTACATTGTGAAGCCAGAAGTTACAGCTTTCACAGCTATTTCTAGAAGACAAAGATAAGGCAAGCAGCAAGGTGCTGACAGTACACAATCACACGACTAGGACAAGGCCTCCTAGCTCTAACATTAATATAAGGTGTGCTCAAGGAGCACTAGTAGCAAAATACCATGCAGTGCCCATTCTAGCAAAATTTCTTCACATGCACACATCAACAACTGAACAATCCTGCCACAGAGGCAGAAATGGTACCACAAGAATGGTGGAACTTCACTCCCCATTCCCCTGTCAAGGAAAACATGATATGCTGGACTTGTAACATACTGATTGATTGAACTCTGAACTACAAAAAATTTAATTCTAGGGTTTCAGGTATGTGTCAAAACATATTCATGACGCACGCTGCTGTGTAGATCTCCAAATCAACTTTAACCACACGAAGCCTAATGTGCACGTACATCTAGGTACACAGGCGTTCCTGCGTTTTGCTCGCACTGAAATGTGACTGTCACTGAAAGAAGTCAAACCCACACCCTCGTGCTTAGGACCACATCACCGTAGCCGCTAAGTCATCACTGTGGGTACTTTACATTACTGTTTGATGACTGATCGTTGCAAGTATAAAGAGACAAGAGCAATCTTATAAAAGTACTTTTCCACTCAACATCTTTTTATAAGTGATAACACAGAAGCCCCTCCTAGCAACCTGGACTAGAGGAGAGCTTCTAATTAGCTAGGTCATGCATCTTTTTACACTATGTGATTTTTACGTGGCTAAAGATGTCATACTGTTGAGAACTTTGGGCCCATATTACAAAACGACGTCAAAAATTAATCTATAGTCGTATACAACTTAAGAAGTCCAGAGAGGCCCTGCCCAGATGACCGAAGTGCGGAAGCCGATCGCCTCTGCGACTAAAGAAAATGCACTCGGAAATGTTATCCGAAGGCAGAGTCACCAGCCATCCGGCTCATGACGTCATTCAGGAGAGCACGCCCCACTGGTGCAGGCTTGTGTGCATCCGCCGTTTAGGAGTTGTATCAGACTATAGAGCCTCCTGTTTCATATTCCTTATGTTAATTTTTGGTGTTAAATCCCATCAATATACCTAACACTAGAAGTCAGTTAGTCTAGCTTCTGCAATGAAAAGCCTCACTGTGGTTTGATCCTGGACCCCCTGGGCAAACTGGCGCAGCAGCAGGCTGTACGGCTGTGAGATGTTGGTCAGGGATACTCGGCCCGTGATGGCCCCTGGGAGGGAAATACGCAGGCCAAACTCCTGCACCTGCTGCACACGGCCCAGCACCACCAAACCCTCGGCCAGCAGACGAATTGTCAGTGGCTCCACAGCTACAGATGATGACTCATCCTCCTCAGCTTCATCTTCATCTGACTTCTTCTTCTTTCGTTTACGACTGCGCTTTTTCGGCAGGTCGCTGTCACGGGCCTGCAAGCAGTATTTCTCATTTGTGCACAGCCCTATGACACTGATCACTCATCCAACACAATAAGAAATGAGAAAATAAAAGGACAAATAAGTGAACAGCTCTTCAAAATAAGAAATAAAGTGAAATGAATATGAAGCAATGTGATGCGAGTGAAGACAATCAAAATTTCTCATTCATCAGTGCAATGCACTGGCCCCACCCCCATTCAGTGACATGCACACAACCAGAACACCACACTTTCATGGCCATGGTCAGTAGGTTAGCGAACATCCTCTCACAAAGCAAGCACTACTAACACTTGTACTAGCACTGTCAAGGCTGAGCAACACATTCGCACACTGCACTAGCAAAAGATGGTTTCAGGCACAATTATAGCTGAATTAGCTCTGCATGTGACATGTAGAAATGAATTTCATCTTCACCAATGGCATTTTGTTTTTGTTATATTTCAACATGTTCTCCACAAAAAAAAGGAGGGTGTGCGCAAAGCCAAAATTTAAAGTAGAATTATAACTTATTTTTGGTATTGAATTTATACTCAGTTTCACACTTTGCATTTGCTACTTGTAAGTATGGTGCTCAGCGATTGAAATGCAATGCCTAGACCTACATGGCAGCGAGCATTTTTCGCGCCACAAGAGTGCACTAGAAGACCAAATTAAATCGCAGTGGCACAAAGCCTCCGACTTTCACGTATACCACAGTGAATAAGCTTGATGTCCTCAGCACTCGGTGGTGGCATAAGAAGCATTGGCAGCCATGTGCTCCAATCACTGAGCACTGCACACAGTCGTCCGCAGTACACGGTGCAACGCAATCATGTACTGCAGAGCACCAGCGCACACAGGGTCTTCCATGCAAGACTTTGTGTCATCTGCTATAGCGTGGCAGCGTGCCACGACAGCACCATCTTGGCACGCTAGCTGAACGACTGCTTCATCGGCCTCGATGACAAGTGTTATTTACATATACAAAGGAAGTCATTAGGCATTGAAACTCATGCAGTTAGTTAGGGGGTCACCTTACCCACAGAATGGTTTTGGTGCCTGTTATCTTCCTTCATATGTAAATAATGCATCGTTGAGGTCAATGAAGCTGCCATCCAGCTAGCATGTCCGGATAATGCCGTCAAGACAAGCCTGTTTGCTGCAACCATGCACCGAGCTTGGTGAGCTTCACAGTATAGCGGGCACAGTGCATTCCTGCACTGTAGCAGACAACACGAAGCCCCACCTCAGTGGAACTGTGCACCTGCACCACTTCGCTTGTGTTGTAGAGAACACGGCAAGGATGCACCATGTCTATACCAACAAGAGTGGACAGTGGTGAACCGTGCACATGTGGCTTTATATATTCAAGATAATAGCTGCTAAATTATTACAGCCTGCCTAAAGAATGTTCATGCAAATGGTCGCTTTCTACCAACTACTTGAAATGACAGTCTTAACTAAGGCTGAAATACAAAGCTCATCAAGCAACCTGGGTCAATAAGGTCACCTAGCAATCAAGGCGCGCAATAACTTATAATGACGAAATTAACGATGAAATGTATTCCAGACCGCTTGATGATCCAGTATCAACCAATATGAAGTTAGATTTCTTTTTGTTCGGTAGCAGTAACTGTTTCGTTCATATCTCAAGAGAGAGAGGAGAAAGAGGAAGGAAAGGCAGGAAGATTAACCAGACGCGCGTCCGGTTTGCTATCCTACGCTGGGGAAGACTGCATCACGGCCTATGAGCTGCCCTATGGTCTGTATATTCCGCCATCAACCTCATTATAATTAAATAGTGTGAAATTTGAAAAATTGGCGTCACTTTTTTAATATAGCCTCGTTCAAGAACAGGGACGCCAACATTTGCATAAAATTCAGTTCATCTGTAGCAACGTATTAGGCCAACACTTCACTCAACATAAAACATGGTGTTCACCTTGAACAGATCATCCTTCTCGAGAGCGGATCGCTTCACAGTGGAAGGTGTTCTGTGCTCTTCACCACGAGGCAGTTCGCCATCATCCATGTTTTCCAGCGACTTGCTCCTGTACATGAAGCCCACAAATGCACAGATACCAAAATCATCAAGCAGACATCAGCAAGCTAACGTTATTTCTCCGCTTACGCTCCTACAGCGCATACAACAGTACGTTCGTGGCCATGGCACAATGCTTGGTTACCTAGCACAATGCACAAAGCCTCAAATTTTGGCAATAGCAATGTTATTAATCGCTTAGGAAGCGTAAAACCATAAGCAAAGGTATAGGCAAAACCTAAGTCTTTGACAATGGCATAACACTGATCGATTCAGCATGCTCTGACGTGAGTCTATCAGTACGCACCGATCTCGCATAAACGACTTCGATTCACTCACATTTTTGCCATTGGACGGCACTGAACCCACGCACGAAATGTACAAGCAATGTTAATGGACGGTAATTACACCGTTATATTACTTCTGCCAATATCATCCGTAGCAATTCTAGCACATCAAGCGCATCAACCACGTTTTTCGCACGCCGCAAACGTGCCGCAAAAAAGAAAATATTGCGACACTAGCGACACGTGCGGAAATGAGTACAAGTTGACAGACCAAATAGCTGATAGAGATAAGTTGGCCAAGTTATCATAACATTTCTTCATTCACACTATTTTTACAAATTAATGCAACAATTATTACTCTAATTTTATATAGCATTACCACACCAATGACAAGCAAGGGAAGCCGATATTCTTATCCTCATTAAGCGAAAATAAGAAATAGACATGTCAGAATCGATTCGTAAAATTGGAGATCCTGCCATCCTGCGCCTTTGCTGCGCCCTTGGACATGCACAGACTGAGGATAATGATGTTCATTATTTTGCATACTCATTAAAACAGAAAGCAATATAGTACAGCCAGCTAAGTCAACGGAATCAGCCAAAGTTCTAGTCCATGCACGTACCCCGGCCCCGGCCGAACTTTTGTCTTGTTTGGATTTGACCTCTGTATTACGAGGCTATTCACAAATGTGCCGTCCAATTAGGATGGTCAACTGAATCAAAACGTCAGAAACATTGTTGTAGTCGATTACAAGTTTCCATCAACTGTCTTACTTGCCATGTGGTCCCTGGTACTCCACCCTTTTTTGAAACCTCCTTGCTCTAGCACCGTCTTACTTTCTTTGTAGTCTGACCTTTTATTTCACATATTTTTTTTTCTTTTTTTTATGGCCATTTTGCGGTCGTGCAAATTTGTTTACACATTTCAGTGATAACTTTTGGTGAGTATGGCCTAATTTTCAACAATATTTCTGGAGGGATGTTGTCCAAAACAATTAATTGACAAGCTTAAAAGGTAAAGCAGGTAAAAGGTAAAGCTCAGAAGAGTGGTAAGTTGGGCTAGTTGGTAATGATCCATGATTATTGCAACTGCGCAAAAAACGGACGGAAACAGGCATCCATAATCAGAGTGTTTCGTTACGTTGACGACTACATTGTTTTTTTCCGTAAGGGCACTGAAGATATCTCGGCAGGCATCCTAAGGAGTTTTGAGCAGTGTGGTCTTGGCCTGAAGTTTACTTCGGAATACTTAAAGGACCAATGTATCCAATTTTTGGATCTGCAGCTGCAGTTCTCGTCCACGCATGTCTGTTGGTGCTACGCCCCTAGGTCTGTGAAGCCTCTGCTAAACTATAAATCGGGTCACACAAAACTTGTAAAAAATGCCATTGCACTTTCATGTTTTACCTCTGCACTGAAGAAAACCTGCACGCATTTGGTTGAAAGCAGTTTTTCTGCGCAGGTGAAAAAACTGCAACAGGCAGGCTTTCCACGGGACGTATTATTAAAGGTCTGCGAGAAGTTGATTAAGAAAATAAAGAGAGGTCCTGGTGATGGATGCGACTTGGATGAGAAGGCGGAGCATAAGAAATTTGTTGTTCTGCCATATGTTCATGGTTTTACCCACCGCCTAAAAAAGGTTGCGTCAAGATATGACGTCCAAGTGGTTATATCTGCCAGGAACAAGTTGTCCACTTTATGCGCTAAAGTAGACAAACGAATCGCAAATCAGCAAAATCTTCGGCAAGATACATGTAATGTTAGTCATGTCAATAATTATGTATCCTGTATCACTGGTGTTGTTTATTCCATACCCTTGTCATGCAAACGTGTTTACGTGGGACAAACAGGCCGCTGCCTTAATGTTAGACTTCGAGAACATTTTAATTCTCTGAAAGGTCACTCCGGTCTTCATCTAGCAGCCCACTGTAAGAAATGCGGCTGCACTCCGCTCTTTGGTGATACCTCTGTGTTGTTCAGGCATAAGAACCAAAGAGCGCGAGAACTAATTGAGGCTGCGCATATTCACAAGAATTCTGAGTCCTGCGTCAGTGTTCCCTCTGTCGCCATACACGATAAAGAGTTAAGCTATCTTGGTTTTGTATGACGGGTGTGCCATACCTGATGTGGCCAAAGTTTTTTATTTGGTCCCTCGTGCCTTTTGTCTCCTTCTTTTTTTTGCCCTCTCTCGCTTTTTCCTGCCCTTTATATTGCCTCGTTCTTGTAATAAAACTTCAGTTGATAGTCTGCGCTTGTTTGTCCTTTTCTCGCCCTTCGTGTTTCCGTCCGTTTTTTGCGCAGTTGCAATAATCATGAAAAGGTAAAGCCTTCGGGTAAAGCCTTTGCCTAAAGGTAAAGCCAACAAGGCCTTCCATTCGGGCCTTGCCGAGAATGAAGCCGCTCATGAGGCTGCCTCTGCCTGAGAAATCGTCCACCGGTCACGTCACCCGTCATCAGAGCACCTACCCTCCCGACGAGCCCAGCAGGCTGAGGACAAGGAAGTCAAGTCCTGGTGCGGCCACGTGAAAGAAAGAATGGTCACGTATGGTGAAATTCTTATGCATTACCGTAGGGAAAGATTGAAGTACCCACCCCCTGACAACTCGCTAAATAAGCACCAGTCGACAACATGGTGATTATTACAGACACGAACATACCCTACACCCACGCTGTACAGTTGCATCCCATGAAACACAAAACCTCTATGAAACGTCTTTAAAACATTTAAAACCTCTATAAAACATTCTATAGAGGTTTCGTGTTTTTTGGGATATACCCGGATGTTTATACACCACAATGCAAAGCTTGTGGGGTGGCTCGTGCCAACCTCGACCACATTCTGGGCATGTCCCGCAGTGACAGACACCATCAAATACAGCAAGAACTCTAAATTTAAGGTAACCACGGCCGAGCAGCGGGAGGCTATGCAGCTCAGCACGTGCCCAGATGACCAACTCTGGGCAGTCTGAAGACGCCGCCAAGACCCAAGGTCTGGCCGCCGCCCGAGGAAGGGCTAGTCTCCCGGCCCCCGCCTCCCTTGACCCCAGCAAGGACAAAGTTAAAGTTATGTCTCTCTCTCTCTCTTTTAGAACAGGCAACCTCAGTCCTGAACTTCACAAAGACATTTGATCTAGGATCGTCATAAAGCAAAGTCCTACTGGATGTAGCTACAAGCACTTCCTCAATGGCCAATGAGTTGCCTTCACACAGGTGATCTCGTCGTACAGCTACATATAGTTATACTTGGAAGGGTAGCGCTAGTAGACATAGACTAGAAGAAGACACACGGACACACAGACGGAAGCGCTCTAGCAACTGTTGCTAGAGCGCTTCCGTCTGTGTGTCTTCCTCTAGTCTGTGTCTACTAGCGCTACCCTTCCAAGTATGAATTTCCAACTCGCCCAAGAAACAGCACTCCTTACATATAGTTAGTTTTTTTTTTTTGGCCGCAAACGAGGGAGCATTTTGCCATTTCTTTTGATTCTACATTTCACGTCTTTTTCTTTAATTTGATTTAAGTGTGCTCACCTCTACTTATTTTTTTCTTTCATTCAAACAGACATCAAAGCAAGAATTACAGCAGATTCGATGCACTTCCTCGAAGTGCTCTACAAAAAACTCACAGGGTCTCTTATGCATTCACCTAAGACGACTCAAAGGCAAAAGCCATCTTCTTTTTCTTCTCGGTCGATGTGTCGATATATTTTCTCTTGCCTACAAATGATCTTTTTAGAACAATCTTTTTCTTTTTTTTTCTTCACAAATCCTACTGCCGCATGATTCATGGCCAATCCCCCGTGGTGAATTGAGCCATTCCTCTAGGAACCAACCAACCAATCTGCCCCGCCACCCTCTGAAAGCTGTCTGCACCTTATGTGGTTTTGCACTGCCTCCGTGAGCGGCCGAGACCAAGCAAAGAAGTCATGTGATGACGTCCCACATTTTAGCAATGTGTTACGTCATCACGTGATGATTTTTTGCATCACTCATGTTGACGCCGGTCAATTTTCGCGTTTGATTAGGCATCTAAGGCTTTCACTTTAATCAATGCTGTAAAAAAAGACACACTGCGTACAATTTTATGTCCAGATACCCGCAAAACACTGATCATGTTCTTCTGACATCACAGCTTTGTCATTTGGCTTCTTGACAGTGGTCACGTAGCTTCATCTGAGCTGCGTTTTGCAGCACATCAATTATGCACCTGCCTGGCAAGATATGGAGACTCCTGCCATGCAAATGCACACTACACACCTCTGGGGTAGTCCCATTTTATTACATGAGCAATTATAGGGCCACTAAAAGCAAAAATTTTTCCATTACCGTCATGTTCCATATAACATCCAAGGGTGTTAAGATCCTATCGTGCCGTTTGATACAGAGGGTGATTTACATTGAATGACATTGCAATTGTAAATAACTGTAAAGCAATTTGTTAGTTGTTGCCCAAGAATTGTAGATGGGTTTTGTAGGATAGGAATTGTCGATGTATGGTCAACACCTAGTTTACAAGATACTTTATTCCCACAAATATGTTCCACCAATGTAGACAAGTTACTGATTCTTGTTTGGAAAAGGCTGGCTGGCTCAAATCAAACGAAAAAAAAAAAAAGAAAACCTAAATTTTTTAAAGCCAGATTCTTGCCTATTCTGTCCACTAAGTTTTTTTGTTTGCTTTTTCCCCATTAGTGTCACAGAATTTTCACTTTTATAAAGCTAAAAGTGTTCTCATCAAAGAAAAGTACTAGCTGATGTTTTCATTAGGCAAATGCTTCACTTAATCTACTGCATTTCAAGCCATATCCTTTATATACTATCTCTAAAAGCTGCTACTACGCAGAGTATCCAAAGGTGCAGGACCCTACACATTTTATTTTCTAATACTTTAATCTTAGTGCAAAGTAGAATCAGAGCTACTATCAAAGATTCACCTCGTTATTCTCTGGGCATGTATGAGAAAAACGAAAACTTCAGCCCCTATGCTTGGTTACAATGGCAAATTTTGAAATTTATCTATTCTCCTATTATCTTCACCATGCTGAGGCCGGACTTCACCCATGTGGACTGCACTGTGTGCTAGAATGTATGAAATCCTTATTAAAAAAAATAAACGAGTGAAGCAGTGATATAGTGCCAGTCATGCTGAAACAAACAGCATTTTGGTAGACAATGAAAAGTGCATAACAAAACCTGAAAACATTGATTTTTCTTTCTGCACATTCCTCAAATGACTAGCAAGATGGTATCACACTGCTCCAATGAATATGAAATAGCACATGCCCTTTCAGCCTTCCTTATCGCCAAGGTAATATGTAAAGCAAGGAGCACTTCGTGTTGTACCTGAGACAACTATCAACACCATTCTTGACAGAGATAACACAATACAGAAACTTAAGTTTTTTTTCATGCACCATGAAGACTTTTCAAATACAGATGATGGAAAATTTGCAAGAAACTACATTATTTAAATACTACAGGTTGCACCTCGTAAAATTTTGGCTAAGATTTGGCTTGTTTCGGTCTAGCTATAAACTTTTCCAGTCGTTTTGAGTTTTTGTGTCACCATGGGCGTCCGCAGAAATTCTTGCAGAGGGGTGCATCCAAGGGGGGGGGGTGGTCACTGCTGTGACATGACTGGCAAGATTAGTCAATAATAGGTAATAACATGCAAAATTGGCTGGCAATCCTGAAGGCCTTTTCACACAGATATGTGGACCCTGAGTGTGCTAACCAATATGTGCAGCTTATTGCTACTGTATACATGGCTTGCATTGACGTCACCGTGGCTGCCATATTGTGAACAAACTGGTTGAGACGCAGGGTGAACTGTTGCTCAAACGTGCATCAGATTAGTTCCGGTGCCCCCTCCAATCCTTTGTGTTCCCCCTTGGCGCAGCTGGCGAACAGAAGAAAGCGGGGTGAGCACAAAAGAACGTGATTGGGTGTCCTCTGCTGAAATGACACTCTAATGAGATAAAAAAGTCACGGTGGCCGCCATGTTTGTGAACAAGCGCAGAGAACCTGTCTGTGACGTCATGTGCAAGCCATGTATAGAAAAATATTCGAAATTCCAGGGGGGGTGAGGCAGCCACCCTCCGGACTACCATGTGTGTCACTACATTATTGCGCAAGTCTGGCTCACTCAATGCATCAATTGGAGTTCTATGAGGTACCACGAATAAATAAGTCTTCCATTTTTCTTTAACACAAGTTGATAAATTGTGATGTATTATGGGGTTTGACATCCCAAAGCAATACTATGCAAGAGGGCATAATAGTGAACTTATGAACACCTGAATGAAAGAAGAGGGAATGGACTGAGGAACCAGTTTTTTGTTAGACATAACAGTATAATGTCAATGCATTGTTATGAATACCTGTTCACTCATTTAATGAGTGTCTAATGCTTCGAACGTGAATGTTTCTGCATTCTGTCCTCCATCGGAATGTGGCCACGTATTGAGCGTGCAACCATGTTGACAAAATAAAGTACATATATATTGAAAAACACACTGAGCACTAAATTTTTCGGTCCGTGTGTTCCCAGTGTGGTTTCCTCTTCTCGGCAAAAGCTTTAATACCTTCCTGCGAGTCACAGTACTCCAAGTTGTGGAGCATCACACGTTCGCCTTCAGTGTACGCATCCTCTATGCCCATCTGAATCTGTCTGTAGTAGAACTTCTTGCCGAGGCACAGAACGGATTTGCTTTTGGCCTTGATGGCCGAGACCACTTGATCTGTTTCCTCTTGAAGCTTATCCTCAGGGACCACCTTGCTCACCAGGCCACTTCGCAGAGCCTCCTGGGCACTTATGGTGTTGCCTGTGAACAGCATGTAGGCGGACATCTTCTGTGGTACGCAACGGGCAACCGCGATGCCTGGGGTCGAGCAGAACAGACCGAACGCCGCACCTGGAAGCGAGAAGGACGCATGGTCCGTGGCCAGTACGATGTCGCATGTGGCGACCAGCTGGCATCCTGCCGCCGCAGCGAGACCGTTCACCTGCGCGATGACGGGCACCGACAGCCTGCGTATCGCCGTCATAACGCTGGTGCAAACGGAAAATATTTCTTCGATTTTGGCGCTATCACCGGACTCGATTTTTAGCTCCTTCAGGTCATGTCCCGAGCTGAACACGGGTCCGCTGCTGGAAAGAACAACGCAGCGAACAGAGCTCTCCTTGTCGACCTCCTTAAAACGAGCGTCCAGTTCCCTGAGCACAGCAAGCGACAGCACGTTCCGTTTTTTAGAATTGTTTAGGGTAACTTGGCGGACGCCGTCCACGTCGTTCACCCTGACGAGACTAGCGCAACGAGACAATGCAGTCGTGTGAAGTTTCTTGGTCAGGTCGGTAGGTACGACTTGACGCTTCGTTGAAAGCAAACATCGTAAACCAGCGCGCAAGGCTCCGCGGTTGCAAATTTTCACCGCTGGCAAGAAAACGTGGCCATCATCCCAACTCAACTGCAGCGTTCGAGGGTTCGAGTAATCGGGGCCAGAACGGGGAAAAAAAAAAAGAAACGTTCCGGCTTGTCTCAATTAGAAACGCAATGCAGATAACGCAAAAAAACAGGGGACCAACACAAGCGAATCAAACATGACGAACATTCGCGCCGTCATTAAAAAAACAATAGTGTCTACTGGTGTCTACAACATGGCCCATGGCGACCATGACGTTTTGACTTGGCTATCCTTCGGCTACAGTGCTTGCATTACACAAAAGCATAGCCTTTGAGATTTGAGATCAAGACTTGAAGACCTGTGGTCAGGAGCGTGATTTTAAACATAAAGCTACATAACATTAAAAATAAAACTGCAGTACAACCTCTAATTTTATTACTTAAGATAATATTTACATGGTCATATATTTCCTGGTCATCAGTATTTATGACTAAATGTAAACGTTCGTCTGTACGTACGTCCGGTGGCCGTAAGTGTCCCGCTGGTGTTTGCCGGAGAGCCAGCTTGCAGCCTTGCAGCCAGTGTGCCGGGTAGGCTGACCTTCTGCATAACCTCTGCCTGCATTTTTGTATTGCTTGGTAAGATCCACATCTCTCACTACAAACACAGATTTATTGTTCTGAAGTATGACACTCAACTTATTTGTCCTTTCGGAGCGAGTGCACTGAGTCTATGTGCTTAGGCGGTATGGGCATGGCATGCTTACATCGGTTAACGTGAATGATATTGGTTACATCGTAAGGTATTGCGGTACGCAAAGCTCAGGTGGCGATTGCAGTTGGCAGAATATTTGATGATAGCCCAAGACTTTATAAAAGCATTCGATCTCTGAAAGAACTCGTTCACCACCTGTGACGTCTCGTTCATTTTGGTAGGTATATCGGAAAGGAAGTAAGCTATTGATATCGTTCACATAATTGCATTACGAGTTTTTCTTTTCACTGTGAAAAACATACAGTTGCATGAATAAGGTAGGAAGAGAAAGTTTGGCTTTTAAGGGATCACAACACCAGCGCCCAGTTCTGCAGGTGCTGGTGCTCTGTCCATGTTGAGTAGTGCTGAGCAAGTCCTTTTTCTTTTGTCGCCCCAGTGTTTTGCAGATTCCGGCTTTGTAATGGCTGGTGCAAACGAGTCGCAGTTTCAAGGGCTCTCTAAATACTTCAACACTGTTACCAAAACGGGCCGCGCCAACGTAAGTCATGAGGACCAAATGAAGTGCACAAGAGGGAGCTCCAAAGGGTCGCTTGTTTCATTTTTCAGATTGCCAAGAGCACATACTTAGTACTGGGAACCATAGGTTTTCTTTTCTGGGCGAAGAAAAAGTCCAGTGGTGGATCTGCGAAGTAGATGCCTTAGGACAAGCCGCAAGAAAGGGTGCGGGACATCGGGCCCCCTCGCTGCCACCGTTCACGCGAGCATGCATGTGAAACCATTTGTGCATTAAATTCAGAGCCTGCCATATGTTTGTGGACTTAGTGTCAACAGCAAAGTAGAAAAAAAAAGATACATAATCAGTGGCAGTACACAACATGCATTGCTGTATTGAATAAAATTGAGTGTCATGCATACAACTGAGCATCTTTTTGTAGCTCATATTTTGTGTTGCGCTGGCTGTTATTTTGGCCAGCATCTATAGAAACGTCTTCAATATATCTGGGATGTGTTTGTTCTGATCATTAGGAAACTCTGTGAGACAGCGTTCGTAGAGAGACTGCTTTGACATGAAGTTAACCCTGTGCCACCTACAGAGATTAAAGGCTCATCTTGCCACACATTGAACGATGAATGATGAATTTCTATACTGTGACCTCTCACTGTAACCATTCTATGTGTTTAACAGAATGTTATAGTAGTAGGTTTTCTGTTTTGTGCCCTCACTAGTACATATTCATCTTGGTAAACGATAGTTGTAATTGCTGCTTAATTTGGGATGGTCATGTCATCTGTACCCAGTCACTAGTGCATACTTCATAGGATGTTGCACAAGGTTTGAGGCCTATAACTCTATCACTTTCATTTTTACTATGCATGCTTCGCAGTGGAGGTGCAGCACTGACAACCTGTTGGTTTTGGAATCGTAAATATCATATTGCTGTGATGTTTTAAATGTCAAACACATACAGTAGGCTGCCAATTGCTATAGAATGGCATGCATTTAGGGCTAACAGTTGTGAGGAGGCTTAAAAAGGGCAGCTATTATGCTGTAGGTTCCCTTCTAGACAAGGTGTTCTAAAATTTGCTGACAAGTTGCAAATTTCTGAACCCCGTCATTAGTTGCTGTAGGTTCAGTTCAGTAACCTGCTTTGCCATATGCCTGGTGAAGCAGATTTCTAGGGTCCTATTGTGTTCAGTTCTGTAGCGTACGAATTGCTGGCATGTACTTCGCATAGGGAAACAATAATTTTGCTGGTCATATACAGTTCGTCTTACTGATTTTGTCATCAGAGCGAGAGTTGTGCTAAGCTTTTTTAAAGCCAGAAGTTTAGTTAAAGGGCCCCTGCAACACTTTTTGAGCATGATCAGAAAACGCTGCCAATTGGTAGTCGAGGCTCCCAAGAACATCACAAGCCAAGCATTATAGTGCAGCACGCGGCCTGGAATTTACAATTCTCAACGTCGGCTAAATATCGCTCCCTCATCTCTCTACAAATGATGTAATATACCCAAAGTCACCGCCATTGGCCGACTTGAGCATTGTGAACTGAATAGTTACTGTGGTCGCCGTGGGATGCTGCCACGCGCGCACGCAATCACATTGAAAGTCATCCGCGCATTCGAAGAAAAAAAGAAAAAGTGCTCAAGGTCATGATGCGCGCTGACGAAGGGCTGCATCTTCTTGCCCCCTTGTCATCCCCCTCCCTGAGTAGCTTTCAGTGCGCTCGCTGGTATGAGAGGAGAGAGACAGCGCTTGAAGCATGCGACAAATCCCTGTAACTCCGCTCGTACTTGACGATTCTAAAAATTTTTGTGCCATGCAATTTGTGAAGCGTCATGCGCTAATAGTGAGACTATTCCATTATAACTCAGAAAATTGTTGCAGAGCCCCTTTGATTATGAAGAAATTGTTCTGTACTGCACCAAATTCAATGTGGTATTTTGCATTAGAAGAAGTACATATTAAACATTGAACAGTAAGTTTCTGGTTTGTTTTAAGTCATGAAAGGAGGGACTTAAGTTTCTAATGCTACCATTAATAAAGGACAATGCAGTCCTGTTGTGAAGTGGTTTAAATATTTTGTTTTTGAAGCATTTAGGCAGGATGTCGCTGAGATAATAGGGTTCCAAGCTCGTAGCTGCTTGGTGCCGCATAACAAGTTTAGGAAAAAGCAAACTACAGCTTGGCTATACATCCACTTTTATGGAAGGATGGAATGGAGGCAAGATTTTATAAATTGCGATTACTAACCAACTAGCTGCATTGACTGCATGTATTGGCGTCACATTGTTTAGCAGCAAGTGTGCTTCTGTGGAACTGGCTTCAAAGGCCTCTGGCAAAAATTAGTCTCTTTGTCCAAATGTTTCAACAGCAACAATTCTTTTGTGACAACTTCCCATCACTTCATGCATTCATTCCTGTGAACTTCTGCCTTTCTTCAATGGTTTTAGGTAACTTAAGGCTCTAGATATTAAAGCAATTAACCTTCTCCTTGTGACACTAGTATTAAGAGTTCTTCATTTAGATAACTGTGTATCCTCTCAGACTAGGACTGCAGCTTACTCAGGCTTTCAGTATAACTGCACCACAGTGCCGAGAGAGAGTAAGGATGTGTGTCTCTGTGCTCTGTAAACTGTGGCCACTTTGAATACGTGACAGTGCCACCACTGTGTTCTGGCTTCTTTTTCCTGATAGGAAACTGTCGTGCTGAATAACTGCAGATAAGAACTATTTTTCACTTTCAATTGAAAGCACAAATGGAAAGTTAGTGATGATAATATTTCACCCATGCTTTTCTTTTAGCCTGATGGCAATGTTCAAGTACTTCAATGTGGCACACATGCATCCTCTGATGAATAGCAGATGTAGGTAGGTAGGTAGATCTATAGTGGTAGCCCGCACTCAGAGTGATTGGCAAAGCCTCACACTTGAAACATAATGGAATTCCATGTTTCTCGCTATCACACTAGCATTTCCTACCTAGATTTAAATGATAAAAATGTGAACTATAATTCAAAAGCGACAAACATGATTAACATCCTATACACGATTGTGCATGCTTCCCTTACCATGTAACAGTAGACAGTTCTCGCCACCTTGTCCCTGTGATCCGTCACCATCATCAGCAAGCAGTCTGCCGATAACATTGTTTTCAGTGTCATTAAAAATGTACCTCTTCTGATTTCACTGTCTCTCGCAGCTATTGGTTTTACTGAACATGCTAGTGATTTACAGTCTTTCAGAGATGCACAAGCAGCGAGAACAGCCGAAGCTATATATACTTGAAGATCTGCCCACTTAGCTACTCAATATATGAGCTTATCAGACACAGAATTAGACATACGGATTAAACAAGGATAGAAGCAATTTATATATTCTACCTAGGCTGCCTTGTTTTGCACTTTTAAACTGCAGTGTGTTAATGATATTTTGTTATGCTTTATATGCCTGGCACAAAATCTGCAGCGCAAGCAACACTTTTCCATGTACTTGCCACAACATAGGAAGGTATGTTTACACAAATGAAATCAGGATGCCAGTGCATGTCTCGAAATCTTGCCTTTACTTGCCTTCAAAGTAATCACCATTGCTACAGCACACTTCTGACATTAGTTGTGAAGTTTTTGGAAACTGCCAGCAAATGCTTCTTGTAGATGTTTCAAAGCAACGTGGCCACAAATCGTTGGATATCCGCAATGTCTCCTCAACACCTTCCTTTCCATCTCTAAAGCGTTTAAACCACTCACACACACACTTTTTACTCACTACTTCAGCACCGTACTCTTGGCACTAATATTACGAGTCTTCATTGCCTTTTTGCTTTATTTGAAGCAAAAGTTCATGTTAACGCGTTGCTCCATTTTGCAATGACATGAATTCTGACACATGATTCCGTTAGCTAGCTTAGTCGCAGCTTGCATCACTGCTTCACTTTGGTAATTTGCATACCGTAAAATGCCGAGCAAGCGTACCCCCTCCCTTTTTCGGCAGATCTGAAAAAAAGCGCCTGTGACCGAGCAAGCGCCCTCCCTTTCCTTCCTCCCCTGCTGCCATTTTTTTTAGGGACGAGCATCGCTTGTGTAAAGAGAACCACAAGAATGAGTACACTGTATGCGTATCTAATGTTTATGAAATTTCGTTGTCATGTGGCCGGTCGTATATTGGTCAAACGGTCGCTGCTTCAATGGTTTGACAGTGACGAAGGGGAATAAAAAAAAGAGTAAATAAATAAAGCATTCAATTAAAAACATGAATGGGCATTTTTTATTTTTAGCGGCTCTCCCACTGCCATCTTGAATTTAGGTCCGGGACCGAGCAAGCGCCTCCCTCCAAATCTGGTTGGATTATCCTTCACCTGTAGGGGGGGGGGGGCGCTTGCTCGGTATTTTACTGGTAATAGGGGCATTTATAGACTTCTCTCTTGGTGCCCCTTCGACCACAGCTCATGTTGAGCTCAATGGTACCTAGAAAAGTTGCGCTGTTCGATTGTGTGAATTTTTTCAAAAAACTTGTCACGACAAGAAACACCTGCCAAGGACAACAGTTTCCTGTTTTGCTACATTAAAAAGAATTCAAGCCACTTTAGAATTTTGCTAGCCACCAGTACTTGTTACCACAAGTGAAAATTATTGCTTTGGATAAACTCAAGGGGCGTAGCTAAGGTTTGATTGATTTTGGGAGAGGTCCTACCCCTTTATGTGTGTGTGTAAATTGAAAGTGTTTGTGGGGGGGGGGTGGAATCACCCTCTACCTCTAGCTACACCTATGGTAAGCTCGTGCAGTTACATTTCACAGAAGTCGTGCCTTTACATTAAAGGTGAAGTATCTACTGAAGAAGACCATTCTTAAAGTTGTTTTAGGGATAGAAATGTGCAAATATGTATTCAAATGTGATTTAAATAGTTGACACAATTCATATGTGATTTGAGGATTCATTGTTTACAACTGTCAAACATACATTTTTGTTTGAATATGTGAGATAAGAGTACTTATTGGAGAGTGTTAGCAGGTGCAAGCATGGGCTGCTTGAAATGATTCTCTTGCAAGAGTGCCACAATTTTCACATGGCTTGAGGTAGTTCCTGAGCAAAAGCACAAGATATAACTTGCTGAAATGCATAATACTGCATTATTGTACTAATTTTGTTCAACAAACACCATACTCAAATGTGCATTTTGTGCAGTGTCTTTTTTTTTTTACTTCATTTTTTTTCAGAGCAGTGGTGCACCAGATTAAAAGCAGTTACTGAAATGCTCCCCAGTTGAATGGTTGTAAACAGCATTACAGCCATAAACCAAATTACAGCTTCTTTGAACCAAACATGCCGCATTCAAGCGTTTGGTTTGTCCTTGTTGAGAAATAATAAAATATTTGGTATTCAGTTTCTTATTTAAAAGCCATTAATATTCAACTAGATTTTAAAGAAATTATTAAACACTCCTACTTATGGAGAGAACATAATACCAGTCCCCAACATATTTGCCAGGAACTGTGCCCCCCAGCCCCTCCACATTTGGACAGCAGACTTTCCACAATAAGGCCCTTAATTTTATGGCTTCGTACATTTAGATATGGGTGAAGAAATAGCATTTCTGAATAATTCTTCACTAGCTCCAGTTGCTTAGGGTTGTCTTTTCTGAACACAATGTTGTTATTCATCTATTGCCAAGGTACATTTCTGAAAGAACTAATTCTCCTCTCAGCTAAGCTATTCAATATTTTCAACTAAATCTTTGCAGGTATATGCGGTGAAGCATACCCATAACTCGAACCACCAACTCATCAGAGCTTTCAGAAAAGGCGCAACAGCCAATATCCCTACCGTTAATTCACCTTTGTGCTAGGCATCGTTACGTCATTTTATAGCTTTCATCAGAGTTCAGCCACACAATATAAGATACAACTATAGGGATAGAAATTTCAAGAAACCTTGGTATACCTTCAAAGGAAGATGAATTCAGCTAGCACACTGAAAGCACCCTATATAGAAATGTCCAGCGCTCTGTGGAAGAGCACAAAGCCGTATTCATGTTACGACAATGACTATATACTATCTCATCTCAAGTATAAAATGCGTGAACAATTTTCTCCTATACAGCACATACTCTCACTGCCATGTCTTGGCAGTCTGTGAAAGCAGTTGCCTGTGAGAGCTTATTGGCAGTCCTTCGAAGCTTTACACTGACAAGATTTCTTCATCACCATTACATCGACTGAAGAATATCTGCAGTCACGTCACTGATCTGGAAATCCCAAGCATTTTCTTTATGTGCCCTCATTATTCTGTTCAGATTTCAACAGTACATGTACTGCTTACATGTAGAGTGTTAGAGCATATTTTCCCATAAAAATTACTAGAAGGAACTCCAGTGCTAGTGCCTGCAGGTGCTGCAAACTGGGCAGCTACGCTAGCATGAAAATGATGGTTAGTACATGCATATTCCTAAACTTCCTCGAACCTTATGACCCCCCCCCCCTCCACCTGTCCGACTATGCTAATTGGCTATGTTCAACATATGTAATAAATGCCACATTTCATAGTGATTATGCGTGTGTGCAGAGCCCCATTTGCCTTCTGCATTTAGAAATATGAAATTATGGCTAACAAAGCACAGAAAACAAAGCCATAAACACGAAGACCAGACAAATATATGTGCTAACCATTATTTCTATGGCAGTTAAACAGTGGTGCTACAGTTCCCTCTGGTAACTGTAATAGCAAACAGGGTTTGATGGAACACAGATTTTCCGAGTGCATTTGGCTACAAAAATGACAAAGTATCGTGGACCTCTCAGACATTGTGCAACCAAGTTTGTCGCCAAAGGTCACTTTGGTCAAAAAGTGGCTGTTTGGAGACAGTCAACTGTTGCTACATTTTTCAGTCGTAAACAACTGAACCAATTGGTGGCACAGGGACAGGACATCCGTTGCTGCACGACACTAGCACTGCCAATTGCAGCAGTGCAGAAATTTCAGAAACTGGGGCTGAACTTTATGCTTTTTGAAAACAATGATACCACACAGAGGGTGCCACGCAAGTAACAGTGAAACAAATTGGGAAGTGCCGCACTGCCTAACTATAGTAAACTGCCAAATTTTTGTTACTCTGCCTCAGCATGACAGTCTTTTGGGAGTGTTTTTTTTTTCTCAATAATCTAGTATAACGCCTTTCCAAGTAATCATAGGATGCCCTCAGTATTGGACTAAATTGTCTCCCAAATCTTCTGCCACAAAAATTTTTCAAGTCCGTCAAGTATAAGCAGAGCTACAGGTAGTCATCACGGCCTTGATGCATTTTTCTTGCATCCCAACGAATGTGCTGGAAGCTACACAAGGGGGAGGGGGGTGAAATGGCAAGGGGGCAAGAAGTTACACAAGCGTGCTATGCACTTGAGCATTTTAGAGCGCAGCTCTCAGGCACCTGTTCCTGCGCTGAGCATCGTCCCTTGTTGGCCCTCACCGTAACCAAGTGAATGAATGCAGCAAAAGATATTCTGGCTCGTGCGCCTCGAGTCGCGCAAAGCTCTTCTTTTTTCGATGCCAGCTGGATTGCTCTGGAACCTTCTCTCCGAAAGAGAGAATAAAAATTGAAAATAAATAAAAAACACTTGTACTGAGCGAACAAGCGCTGTGAAAGATCTCTTGGCTCGCACGCCTCGAGCCGTGTGATGTCCTTTTGCCAAGGTTGGCTGTAATGCTCCGAAACCTTTGCTGACGAAAGAGAAAATAAAAAAATTCAATAAACAATAAAAATTAAAAAGAAACGAATAAAAGATAGCAGTCTGTAACTGCAGTTTGTGATGCCTAAGTAGAAAATAAACAAATCTTAAAGCAAAGAACAAAAATAAAATAAATACCAAAAGTAAATGTGTAAGAAAATAAGGAATAAAGATTAAAAACTGAGATGTCTGTAACTGCAGTTCTTGCCACAGAACCAAAAAAAAAGGGGTGAGGGGAAGAAAACTGGAAAAGACATTAATGCAGAAAGAACAAAAACAATTAAAAAATTACAATAGACATTAGTCTGAAAGTGTACGTACATACATGTGTCTCTCAAATTCATTGCATCATTATACTGCAAAATGAAAACACAAGTGGAGCTGCGCTCACGTTTCGTCTTAGTATCATAATTGTAATGTTTTTTTTTTCCATTTCTTCTTTGAATGTGTTGGCCGCCACTTTTGGTTCAGGCGAGCACTGCACCTGCATGTGGTGGCACCCCCCTGGCAATCGAAATACTTATGCAACTATAGCAGACTAGCTGGGCTACGCGAGTACTTCATGGTCCGCATCAGCTTTGTCCTGCATTGGCTTGACCTCTGGATGGAGGTTGTGCATTTTGAAGTGGCTTCAATTAACTAAATGCCAAACGACGTCTGCCATGGCATCCAGCTTGCGAGGCTCGTCGAAGAGAGCTAGCATACACTGGCAAGCATACCAGTCGTGTTAAAGACAATATGCACTGCCTAGTACTGTCATACTGTGCTCGGTTCGAAACAAGTGGCCAACTTGTGCACGTAGTACACGAAAGAGCACACTTGTACGTGAAACATATGCTTGTATAACGAAAATGGTATGCAGATGACCGGAAGTGCACACACCATATCCTTTATTTTTATTTTTTTTAAAATAGAGACCAAGGACATTATTCAGATCATGAATCATCCAATGCTGCATATTGTCTGCCCGCGAACAGTGCGGTTTGCCCAGGAGAGACAGAGCAATTGTTGGCTTTCACACAAAATTGTGAATTCCCTGCAGCGTGCAGTGCAATATTTGGCTTGCGTGTTCATAGGAGCCTTGACTCTAGATTGGTAGTGTTTTCAGACTCTGTTCAAAAAGTGGTGCAGGGCCCCTGCGGACCTCGAATAAACTATATTTGAATGCAATATTCCAGATCTGGTGGTCTAGTTGGTTAGTGATTGAGATACGGCAGCACTCAGTCAAAACATGGATAATGTTAAAGAATAAACACAGCTCCTGTGTTTGTCAATTTGCCAGTGTCATCCATATTTCATTGTGCATTGCTATATCCCATCAAAACAGCCTGTACCTGAAAATGAGTTCACCTGATAGAATGGACTAGGCACACCTCACCTCTGGCACTCAAAAGGAGTGGAGAAACAGGCACACAAGTCATACTTGCTTGGCAGATTTCAAGTCTAGTGCCTTGTGGGTGGTACTACCTGGTGGCCCTTGAAGTTCGCCACTTGCAATACCACAGCACATCTACGCCTCTCGTCCAGTTGCAAGAGTTTTCACATGAAACATTGCCGAACTCTTTACTTTTTAGACTGCACTATCTTAGCTGAAGTACGTAGTTTCTAAGTGGAGTTGCTAGATAATGCACATTCATCGTTGCAACATGCAGGAACGTAAAAAAAAAGAAACGTCTTTTCAACTTGTTTATTCACCATCAGCTGAAAACATTTAAATAAAACACTGGTGCCAGCCTCCTTGACTATTGAAAGCCACTGTGCATCGAGTGACTCTTGTTCTCTGTGTGCAACACAACAAGCAAAATGCTGCTGGTGGCAGTGATCACGACACTAAGATGCAGCCTATGATGGACAAAGAAAACGAAAGTTATTGCTACGCCTGCTAGCTTTTACACCAAGCATTCTGCAACACACTGCTGCTCAGCACTTAACATCTACATAATAACTGACATGAGCACCATCTTACAACAGCTGAATGAAACAAGTGTACAAGTATACACATTCACTACATTACAGGGTCCTGACCAGCAAAGCTGCTGTGCCAGAGTGAAGGTGGGGGAGAGAGGAATACACTGATTTCCAGATCTGGAATGCAAGGTGAAGACTGGGCCGGCCCCAGATGACTGGAGAGTGCAGCCAACTTGACTACTTGGAATCGGTGCCTTGTCTTCCATCACGCGGGTAAAATTCCTGCAGCAGTGACTGGGGAATTCGCTTCAGCATCTCCTTGGGGAATATGCGCAGCAACTGCCATCCAATGTCCAGAGACTCAAAGATTGTTCTGTTTTCGTAGCTTCCTGCACATGTACAGACGAGGTTACTGTCAAAAAGTGCAAAAAGGCTAAATGATTTTGCTACAGAGACAGCTGCACAGCCAGTGTACTTTCGGCTGCATGGTGGCCAATATTTACTGGCTCTTGAGAATGCAATGCTGTTCAATTACATTTTTAAAAAACTTGACACAGTCTTTGAAAGCCTGACAACAATGGCAAGGTTCTTCCTTTGATTAAGTGTGTCACTCCTTAAAAGCAAACACAAACCAGGATGCAGCCAGCAAAGCTGATCTTGCAGGCAGTTTTATAGCGTGGACTACACTGGTAGCATGTTGGCTTTTCTTTCCCTATCATTTTAATTAGCTAAAAAAGATCAGAATTTCTTTCCTTAAAAATAAAAATTTCAATTGACTTCTGCTTTTCTTAGTTTCACTGAATGGCTCCTTCCTTGTAGGCTGATTTTATGAAGGGAACAGTCTGAAAAAGAAATCAATCAGCACACACTAAATGATCACGAGGCTTACCATGTTGAGAACTTTTACATGAACAAAAATACACACTTTCAAAGAAATTACCATCTCTAAACAAAAGGTAGAACTCAATGTTTTGGGGCCAACTCTACTGCTTCTAGTAGGGATGTGCGAATATTCGAAATTTCGAATATTTTTCGAATAGTTTTTGCTATTCGATTCGATTCGCACTGAAATTTTACTATTCGAACTATTCGAACTTCCCAAAAACAAATACAGTCAACGTCCGATTGAAAGTGGCCCCTTCAGATTTTCAATATGCTTCACCTCATCACACCCCGGTATTGCGGCAAAGCTGCCTTTCAAGCTCCAGTTACAGTCGAAACTTTGCCAAGAGCACAGTCAACGTCCGATTGGAAAGTGGTCCCTAGATTTTCAATATGCTTCACCTCACACCACCGTATTGCGGCAAAGCTGCCTTTCAAGCTCCGCTACGGTCGCAAATGTATTAACTCAAGAAAACGCTGGTTCGAACATGGAGATGAAAGATGTGGCAGAGTTGGGGGCTCAATATGCTGTTTTGGGCCTGAAATTGGGCAGGAAGTCCGAAAAATCGAACGCCGAAGCTTTTTAGCATCCAAAGTGTCAGACGTTCTTATATATCGACGTCTATGAGGCAGATTTGGAACTTCGGACTTGAAGAGAGCACACCCTTGTCCGCCACATCAGTTGGGCTTCCACAGAAGTTGAAAGAGGAAGAGAGGTTGAGGAAATGGCATCTTTGCCTATCACTGTGTAAAGTGTTGTCGGCAACACTCTGGTTGCACCAAATCATGTACATAAATACAATTCGGCCTCTACATTGGCTCATTCTTGATAAGACAACTATGAAACACCACCCCGCCAGTGCTTCATCAACCTAGCAAAAAGAAACGCTTTCATGTTGCATAAGGATATGCTTAGGAATCCTCTCTAACTTTTTTTTTCTGCAATTTCGCTTCGTATTAGAAAAATATTTAGAAATATTCGAGAAATATTCGAAAAATATTCGATTCGATTCGCACTCACACTTCAATATTCAAATTCGCTTCGCACCCAAAATTTTGCTTTTCACACAGCTCTAGCTTCTAGGGGTCAAGGGGGCCCAGAAATGTCGGGCATATCAAATATCATGTTTTAATTGGAGACATTAACTTTTTATTTAGTCCAACCAGACAGGTGCCGTCAAAATGTCTGGCATCCACTTTACACAATTTTTTATATATATGTAGGGTAGGATGGAGAAGGCCAACCAATTCCAATTGAGCAAGTTTACTCCTCCAGTTCATTCAATGGTCTTTTACTTGCCTCAGACTGATTTTCACTGACAACTTTAGCACTGCTTTTGACAGGGTGCTTGAAATTTGCCTTACAACCTTGGATGAAGTCACCTGTTGTGCAATATATGGAGCTTCTTCACTTCTATTAGATGCATCAATCATGACTATCCGGCATGTCAGTGCATACTGCATGCCAGATTTCCTGGTGCCATGGTAAATGCAGTTTCACACACACAATATCAGCTGCAATATGCATGCTGGCATTAACAAAATAAAAGTAAGGGAAGCGAGCTTCTCTCCTGCACGAAGGCATTGTGGGTAAGCCAGCTCCGAGAGTTTTTTTTTCAGTGAGCTATTGAAAGCATGCAAGCTCGTATGCATGATAAATTACTAAGGTCTACTCTAAGTACTGTGCACGTTTAACGAATAAATGGCAATGTAATAGACTAAAGATGAGACGGTAAATGATGAAACTCTAGGTACCACCAAGCAGTATAAGATCTTGCATCAGTTAGGGCAATGTATATATATTAGTGAGCATGTTTAGTACTCAGAACTTGGATAGCTTGAAGGCAAAACGGAAGCTTATAATAACTAAGCTCATGACAAAGCATGTTGCTTCACACAAAGTGCACAGCAAACGTTCGCATGCCCTTCGACAATAAAGGATAGCCCACACCATAATGTCTAAAAATGATTCTTCCATTAGTGAACAAGGAATACTTATCCTGAACATCAGCTGTATGTGAACTCTTACCTTGGGAGATAAAGTTCTTTTCGAATTTCGTAAGGAACTCCAGATACAGCAAGTCCTCGGCGCTCAGAGCTTCCTCTCCAACAACGGCCTTCATTGCTTGTACATCTTTCCCAATGGCATAGCAGGCATACTGCACAAAGGAATGAACAAGACTTGGAGATCACCTTCGAACCCTGTTTTCAACTACACAGACTAGACAAAAATCATTGCCCAATTCATTGCATAGATCTTTCCAACTTTCCACACGACACTTCACAGGTTGTGAAGAAAAGGATTACGCAGATTATGAAAACATTACGAGAGGTTTTCAGCGAGTAGCTAGCTATCTAGCCTTCTTTGTGGATGCACACGGTGTTACCAGGTGATGTATTGTGTCCATGTGATGAGGGCTTATGTGCAACGACAGCGATGGCATCACACAAACAATGACAGACATTTTTCTTTTCTTTCCCCGGCATTTAGAAAGTGAATCGTTACAGTGCAAAAATACTGTTCTAGATAACTCTCGTGCAATGTGCAATTGGTCTAGTAATCACACCTCATTTAAAAAAAAACCTTTTGATTTACATAACTAGCCACTTCAATTTATAAAACTTGCAAGAAAATTTTAATTGATGTCCTCATTATATTAAAGGGACACTAAAAAGAAAACGGTATTTTGCGTATTAGCAAATTACAATTTCACAATACTGAAAACACCACTCTTACCACGAGAAGACTCTTGGTAAGCGAGAAAATGCACGAAAAGAAAATATGGGTAGCGATGCCGCCTTCAATTTCCCACACCAAATGTCGCGACAGATTTTGACGCCGTCTGCTAGGTCATACGCAATTCCTAGTCAGTAAAAATGAATCACATCGTCCTCTGAGGGGGTTATAAACTTGACCTACCAAGTTTCGGGAAATTTCACTGAGCCAATGCCACCGAAATACGAAAAATACACTTTGAAATCCGTGACGTCACGTACGGAGATTTCGGTGCAAAATTTAAAAATGAAACTTAGACCTTGATTTTATCCTCTATTAACAAACTTATGATGGTGAAATTAAGGACATCAAGAGTTCTCGGGGTACAATTTATAAATCTAAACCGATTCATTATTTCACTATAGGGTCCCATCAAACCAAATACTTGAAGCACATACTGCAATATCCTTGTACTTTATAACTGAGCACAAGACATGGTAAATCAATTCTTTATTTTAAATGGAACAAACAGTACAAGTACTTCCACAGGCCATACCATCTCACAAAACGAAATTGCACTTTTACCCATCTCCAAAAATATATACAGGGTGTTCAAATGAAAAGGTACGAAACGACACTGTGGGTATAAATGAAGATATTATTGAAAGTATAGACTATGTTCCTGATCACAATGACCCCACTGACGAGCTGAAGGATTCCTTGTCCCAGGATTCCTGTGGCCATGACGATACCCTGTCCTTCACAGTGTCCTTGAGTTCGTCACATGGAAATCGCAGGCGATGAATGGTGGTAGGTTTAATACCTGTCCGCTGTCGAAAATCATTTAATGCCCCTGCTACTCCTCAATCATCGAATTTTGCAATGTGAACACCATCCTGTTCTCACCTGCACTGCCGCGTCAATTGGACGGCACTCTTTATAAGAGCCTCTGCTCTCTACTGCGCATGCGGGCGCCCCCGCATGCTCCGATCAACGGCAGAGACTCCAATCGCATCCCTAGATGTCTCGCTACATTTTCCCATAGCGGCATAGGCATCTAATGGTCATGTCGTTACGACATTTCGTAGTTTTTCATTTGAACGCCACCTGTACATTACGTAAAAGTAACTAGTGTTGGCTAATGTGAAAATAACACTTGCCAATTGGTTAGAGACATCAGCATGGTCCTTCCTCGTCATGCCTTCTCCGATGGCAGATTTCATAAGTCGAGACAGTGATGGCAACACATTGATGGGTGGATAGATCTAAAAAAGGAAAGATTGCCACTTTCACACTCTGAATTCCGATATTGCACAGCAGGTGAAAGCACCACACTGACCTGCCGGTTGTGTAACTGCCGATCAACGTACACTTGACCCTCTGTGATGTAGCCTGTCAAGTCGGGTATGGGGTGAGTGATGTCGTCGTTGGGCATTGTTAAGATGGGAATCTGTGTGATGGAGCCATGGCGCCCCTCTACACGTCCAGCCCGCTCATATATTGTGGCCAAGTCAGTGTACATGTAACCTGGAAAGCCACGTCGACCAGGGACTTCTTCTCGGGCAGCAGATACCTCTCGCAAAGCTTCTGCATATGAAGACATGTCTGTGAGGATAACCAGCACGTGCTTCTCACACTGGTAGGCCAGAAACTCGGCAGTAGTCAGGGCAAGACGTGGTGTGATGATCCTCTCAATACTGAAA
Organism: Rhipicephalus sanguineus; assembly: GCF_013339695.2. Lineage (NCBI taxonomy): Eukaryota > Metazoa > Arthropoda > Arachnida > Ixodida > Ixodidae > Rhipicephalus > Rhipicephalus sanguineus. The sequence continues at coordinate 280,953,831 of NC_051176.1, forward strand.
AGTAAAAAGGCCATAACAATGAGCAAGTATACAAATGAGAAAGGCACTTCTCTGTCTAGCTACAATGGGCATTTAAAGTGCAAAAAACACAATTACAGTAGTTTGTCTGACATTACTTTCATTTAGGAATGAATATTCATCTCTCATCTGTTACATCATCTACCATTCATCTCTTTGCAGACTGTGTTATTTTTCGGGAAATTACTAACGATAATGACGTCAACGTATTACAATCTGACCTTAACGCTACATCTAACTGGTGTGAAAATTTGCTAATGGACCTAAATATTAAAAAATGCAAAATCATGCGTGTATTCAGAACTTCCACAACCTCTCCTCCTTACTATCTCAATAACATTCCTCTCGATTCTGTTAACTCTTACAAATATCTTGGAGTTCACATCACCTCTAATCTAAACTGGTCACCACATATTGAATACATTAACAATGCTAACCGCATGCTTGGTTATTTACAACGTAACTTTTCTAATGCTCCATGTGGCTTAAAATTGCAGCTTTATAAAACACTAATACGGTCCAAGCTAGAATATGCAACAGCCGTGTGGGACCCCAGCTACGACAATTTAATAACTTCCCTTGAACTAGTACAGAATAACTCCGTTTTATATTGTCTAACTACAACAGAACTGCGAGCATAACAACTATGAAAACTTCCCTTGCACTCCCTTCTCTAACATCTCGTAGAAAAGTTTCTCGTTTAACTCTATTACACAAGGTATATCACCATTCATCCCTGCACGACCAGCTACTTCTTCGCCCACAGCACATATCCCGCCGCATTGATCACCATCACAAAGTAGGCATCCCTTCATGTAACACGAAAACTTTCTTCACTTCATTCTTGCCACGTACATCAAAGGAGGGGAACAGACTTCCCGGTGACATTGTTTCCAAAGTGATAATCACTTGTTCCGTACTGCATTAGCCAGCATTGTATGATTAGGCTTTTTTTTGTATTAGCTAACAATGTATAATTATGTTCTGTGATGTGTTAGTACTGTATGTATTAGCTAACACTGTATTATACCAGTTTCAGTTGTATGATCCTACTGTATTCACTGCTTTTTGTTTTGTTTTTTTTTTTCCTGTTCAATGAATTTTCTGTAATCCACCCCCCTCTGTAATGCCACTTGGCCCTGAAAGTAAAATAAATAAATAAATATACGAGAGTTCCATAATGTACTTGACTAAAATCAATAAATGACAAATGATTAAATGTGGATTTTAGCCAATGCTGTTGTATATCCATAGCTCCTGTGTTCAAAAGGTATGTCACAGCTACATTTATTGTCTAATGCAGTATTGTCAAAGTTCTATGTCCCTCACAAATAGCTGGTATGTGCTGCAAACAGCCTGCAGCTATGCATTAGAACAGCTTTTGCAGAGTCCAGGTGTGCTGCTCTATTTAATGCTAATTTCATCCCATAATGCTGATGACTCGAACTACTCAAACGTGCAAGTATCTGCATGAACCCAATCTTACCAATAATATGCTCATGGAGTAGCACCATCACCACCTTAAAATGGCAACCAACTTATGGGATATCTATGCAATAGTCCTGCCCCTCATCCTGCTTAGTATCAAATGCATGAAGAAGTCTTACTTGATGCACTATAGGCTAAATTAGTCATGCACACTTCTCTGCCAGCAAGGTCGCTTTTCCTGCTCACTCTCCTTGCTACTACACGCAACAGCTTTGTGCCCTCTTTACAAACATTCAGCCCTGGCAAACTTGTTCAGAAAATTCTTTCCAAATATATATAAGATTTTGTACCTTGCGTCATGTACTCGTGTGTTGCCAGCTAAGGCTAAACATCTTTTTCACACATCCACATTTTAAATTCTGGAGTTTTCAAATGCCAGCGCCACAATGCAATTATGAGGAACCCTGTAGAGAGTGATTCTGTATTAATTTTTACCACCTAGGAATCTTATCTGCAACTAAACCCAAGTGCATAATGGTTTGAAACACGTTAATGACGAATTGTGCGAAAGACATTGGGGACGAGAAAGGAACACGAGATGGGTGCAGTCTCGTGTACTTATCTCATCCCTTGTGTTTTTCATGCAAGTTGTCATTAGTATGGAATACAAGCACTCAGTTATTCTAAAACAGATGTCAATTTGCTATAGCACATCAGCAAACTGCACAAAGTGATAACAAATGGACAAAGGGTAATCAGACGCAATGTTTTGTCTTTGGTACCACGTAATGCAGTCACCTGATATGAATTACCACCAACCAGGCCTATCAAGGACCACATATGCAAGTTAAAGGAACACTGAAGAGAACTAGTAAGTCAGTGCACATTAATAAAATATTATTTGAAGGCTATACTGTCATTAATGTCACAGTAACTAAGTTGATAATTACAAGAAAAAAATGAACACACTGTCATTCTTGAATTTTTTTTCTGAAAGTCCAGGTTCTGTACATTAGTGCGACATCACAGCTTTCAAATATTTTTGTACCTGGACCACGTTGACTTAGTGAAACTTTCTGAAAAATGAGATATTCAGCCTTTGTCTCTTTCAGAGCTCAAAGTAGTCTATTTGTACCAACAAATAATTATGGTTCGGCCCCAGTAGACACCTAATCAAAGTCAAAGCAAATAAACGTGGAAACTTCAAGCCGGTGTTGCTAGACTTGCCACCCGTCTTTCCTTTTTGTGCATTTACTGGCTTACTAAGCTACTTTCCACAGTAAGAATGGCATACTTGGTACTGTACAAGGGTAATCTGTTAATACATGCAACATCATTTTTTCTGCTTAGCATCCATAAAGAACTGTAGCTCAGTGACAGACAGCCCCTGAATAGACTTCAGCATCAGCGAACTTCAGCTATGTTCAGCATGGATAGCTGATGTCACACGCTATGCTGCTTATGTGCAGACATCATTACGACCCTTCCTATGTTGTGGTTCTTACACTTGAACTATTGGCTTGGCGTTCAGTGATCCCAACAACTGCTTCGATGTGTGCCACCATTAGGCTACGATTGAACACATTTAGGCATTTACAGGCACACGAAATTTCTGAAGTGTAGCCTTCATTATCTCAGCTCATGGGCCCTCTTGCAGAGTACTGAAAGACTAATATAGTAGTCAAAGCAGTGGTATTTCCACATTTATGGCTTTCATACCAGTATCTTGAAACTTCAAAAATTCCAGCCTTCGAATAATCATTTATGCTAATGACATCCATCGCAATGACATTGCACAAGACATGTGGCCAGCAGATACTGGCACATCATAAAGGATTAGCTATTTCTCGACCTATGTCAGGTGTCGGCAACCTGCAGCCCACGTGGCAGTATTATGCGGCCCCTGGCACAACGTCAGAAACCCTCACCCTCCCTTGTCACTCCCTACCTCAAGGCCGACATGGCAGTTTTGACCTCAAATCGGGTTTTTGTTTGTAATCTATGTTTGTAAATTGTAACCTTGTGACATGCGTGCTGAAAATAAACATGATTTCTATTCCCGTTTTTTACATTATTATCAATTACAATTCACCAAAATTTTTCTCTTTGCCTGCAAGGACCCCCCCCCCCTGTTTAACCGTGCGGCCCCCCCCCGCTGTGTCTGCTTCATGCAACTTGGCCCTCCAACTCAAAAGGTTGCCGACCCCTGACCTATGCGATCACTAACTGTAGCCATTAACGTCACAGCCTCTTTAACATCACAACATAATTGGCGCTCATAAAAGTCTAAAACTGATAGAAACAAAGCACTACTTGCCGAGCCAAAAACAAATATTTTCTACTGTGACTACAGCATCGATTGCTACATAATTACAACAATGACAGTATTTTTTCATGTATGTCATTTGTTGGCATAGGCACGAACAGGACAGAAAAGACTAAGGATATATTTTGTACACTTTTCTTAAACCAGAGCAATGCAAATATAGAGCTCCGATGTTGAGGCTGTCAAACACGTTGAGTATTTTCTCAAACTTTGTAACAATAGAGAAAAATTTTAAGCATTAGAGACATCAGGTGCAAAACTTGACTTGCTTGTACACAGCTCACAATTCTGAGCTTTCCAAGTTGCCTCATTTTATTCCTTGAGGCACAATGTCCACAATTGTGGACACAAATTTTTGCCAGTTCTTTGGACAAGTGGCCAAGAAAGAGCATGATACATTGTGCATAGGATGAATTAAACCTTCAGCACAGTCAATATGTCTTGACTTAACCTCAAAGTGCTGCATCTGACAGTAGCCGATCACTTTGGCAAAGGCAATATGATGTTCGAGAGGTCATTCGCTGTGCTGAGTTCCGGCACCAAAGTCAAAAGTACTATTTTTTATTTTTTGCTCGAACAAATACAACCAAAAACGAATTCCACATGCATTTCGAGCCTATGATTTTATTTTTATGTAAAAAAACGAACATGTCTTACTGCAGAATAAAATATTTAATTAAAATTAATCCAAGAGAGTTGCGAGTTGGGCTGGTTGGAACAAATCATTTCATCACTGACATTAATTAGCCATGATTAATTACTGAAAGTCACACAAAACAACATACTACTTAATTTTCTTTCTTGGAATTGTAATATCAATTGTGTCTTGGAATTATGTGAATGTGACATTTGAAGACAGTCCATCATAATTCATGCCTGAAGAGGTTATTCAGGAACAGAGAATTGCATTCTAAAGAAAATTATTCACCAAGATAAGCAGGAGTTAAAGCTGCATACTGAGCTCATAACCAGTAATTAATGAAATGTAGAGTTTTATCAGAAAGAAATAACCATCACTTCACTGCACCACTCTTGTGCTCACAGGCGCGCCTTTTATTCACAGTACTTCGTAGGTATGCCTGTTGGGGCAGCAGTGGCACATAAAATTTGAGTACTGGCGTGCCTTTCACATAGGTAGTGGACCGAATACATGAGCTCAGTTTTCGTGCACAAGATTCAAGTGCTTTTTTTTTTAATTGATAGACGCAAACAAAATGTGCATGCAAGGAATATTTTCAGGCGCCTTTGAAAATAGGCATATCAAAGCAAACACACACTCAAGCGATGCAGAGAAGTCCAACAAATAAAATCATGCCAACATATCTGAACTAGGCTACAACAGCCATCCCGGCATATTTTTAATGTCTTACGTTGGGTCATTTGCAAGGTTCAGGAACAGACACACATTCTCCATGGAGCCATTTTCTTCAAAGTCCAGCTTGAAAAATCTTGCAGTTTCCATGTTCACCTGTAAAGAACCAGATTACCTGCAGTTCAACAAGCATAACATACGTTACTAATGACTAGTAGTACAGTGGCTCAAAACAGTCAAGCCAATCTACATAGACACACTAAGCATTCTCTGTGGCAAAATGGCAGCATTTTAGCTTGCAGATATACAATTTTTACGAAATAAACCAACTCTTAAACAGTAGGTATGCTTACACCCATCGCAGCGAAAACAATAGGCAAAGTTGTCTTCTGAAGAATCGAGGACACTTTTCCCAGGAACCTTCACAAGGCCACCTTGACGACAGATCTGGGCAGCAATCTGCAAGCACCACCAATGGTCAGCAGCTGCATCTATGCCCATACATGTGCAACTACAAATACACATACATCATTGTGAGGAAGACCAGCTGCAGAGAAGATTGGAATTTTCTGGCCACGGGCAATACTGTTCATGACATCAATGGCAGAGATCCCAGTTTGAATCATTTCCTCCGGATAGATACGAGACCATGGGTTGATAGGCTGGCCTGCAAAAAAAATGAAATTGGCTCTTAGTAGTAAGTTAACAGAGAATGACATCACAACTCCTCACCCTGGATATCGAGGAAGTCTTCAGCCAACACTGGAGGACCTTTGTCGATAGGTTTGCCGGAGCCATTGAATACCCTGCCTAAAACAAGATGAGCATGATACAATGAAACACTTTTCAGCCAGGCCTAGAGAATAAGCACTTACCAAGCATGTCCTCAGACACTGGGATTCGTAAAATGTCTCCAGTGAATTCGCAGACAGTGTTTTTGGCATCAATACCGGATGTGCCTTCAAACACCTGGAGAAAAAAAAAAAAACATGCCAATGGATCAGCACACCCCTACGTGTGCAACTATTAGCTCATGAAACAAGGAATGTACAGTACGGTTCACTGTTAAAGGGAACACTCGAATGAGCAACTCATTTTGTTGGCCCCTTAACGGTTAGTGGATGTGGAAACATTGTTTGTGCACGTTACTAGTCTATCATAAGGGTTCGGAACTGTCAACCACCAGTAGTGTTATGCAAATCTAAGCCATTATGCTTTTGTAGGCGAGCAAAATCTGGACATATCCGAAACGCAAGTGTTCCCTTTAACAGTGAACCCGTCTGTACAGTACATTAAGCCAAATTAGTTCAGGATGAAACTGTGGATAAGATGAATGGACAATTGCAAGTCGAATGGCAAAGAGCAAGACCTTGCTATTTATCTACTCCTTGGAAGATCTTCATAGCACCAATCTTGCCTTTACTATTACATTGTGCTCTTCAGCAATAATGGCGACAAACTGTGAAAAAATTATTGAAGACCTCGGTTGGGAAAGTTAAAAGTAGGGCAGGGGAGCCTGCTCATATAAAGGAAATTCATTGTAGAATAAAGATGGGCTGGAGCACATATGGCTGACATTCCCAAATCATGACTGGAAACTTACCGCTGTCCCTAAAGTGGAAAGTGCACAATTATTGCATTTTGTCAGCACTAACAAATTGGGTAGACACTTGGATGATAATAAGGAAATTCGAGAGAATCTTAAGGAGCATGTAGTGCGTCATGGAACGGAAAATGAAAGGTGCAATATTAAGAGATTTGGACAGCAGAATGGATCAGAGAACAAACAGGGGTAGCTGATATTTTATTTGACATTAAGCGAAAAAAAATGGACCTGCGCAAGCCACATAATGCATAGGACAGGTAACCAATGGACAGTTAAGACTAATAGAATGGATACCAAGAAATGGGAAGTGCAGCCAAGGATGGCAAAGGATAAGGAGGAGTGATGAAATTAAGAAATTTGAAGGCATAAAATGTTATCAGCTAGAGCATGACAGGGGAAATTAGAGGCAATTGGGAGATACCTTTGTCCTGCAGTGAAAAAAAGTTGGCAGGCTAATGATTATAATTATCATTACATTTAAAAGTCTTTGCTGCAGTATATAATAACTTGGCTGTACTGATAAAACGGTACAGCTGGTCATCGAAGTTGAGCAAAATCTACAAGTGAAACAAAGTGCAACAATGCTTCTTGACGAAATACCCACACTGAAGGGGCAAACACCACATGGTAATAAAACAACAGACGACATGGTAGTATAGTGACTTGTTTTGCATGTTTGATAACATGTTTGAGACAGAGGTTATAAAAACAGTTTTTGAAAAAAGGAAATTGTTTCCAGTCTCATGGATGCAAGCACACATAAAAAAAGTGAAACTTCTTTGATGTGGTAAGCAAACTTGTTTAGTCACCACACAACACTGTTACCAAAAAAGTGCATTATGGCACTGTTTGATAGTAGAGAATGAACTACTGCGCTGACACTGCCCTTGGAGACAGAGTGGCACACCAGAGGGCTGTGCCACTCAATCTCAAGGCTGTTCGAATACAAAAGCATGACAATGAGTGGTGGAATGTGAACAGGAATCCTATGAGTGTGGCAGTGCAATTGAAGTGTAATTTGAACAACGAAAAGGAGGGAGGGGTAGCAAGGACATAGTAACTTGGTTGCCGACAGCTACGAAGTTAGCGCGCCCATAATTTAGAATTAGAGAAATATTCAGCAGTAGATGCACATAATAGCAGACACATTCCATACATTTTATAAGACACGTTGCAGGGGCCATTAAAAAAATTATGTTTAATTTGAGCTAACCTTGCAGAACTAAGCAGCTTAGTGCCATGAAGCAGCAAGACAAGGAACTGCTTTCCTTAGCACTTTATACAAAGTGTACTGAAGCGTCATAGGAATTTACACTTCGGTTATGTTTACTAAACTTGGTGCTGATGGAAAAAACTGCACAGCTTCACCGACCATCCTCCAGAAAAAAAAAAAAAAGCTGGCAGCTGGTGTCAAACTGGCATTTACAATTAATCATATTAAAGAACAAGAAACGACAAGCATGCAACATGTTAGGCCATTATTTAACAGCCTTTAGCAACCGATTACAACACTGCACATGATTTAAGAAAAATGGGCTGTGTGGTTTATCATGCTTGATGTCCCACAATATGCATAAAATTGTCAAATGCAGTTCATTCAGTGATTGTTCAGGTACCGAGTTCTAGCAGCTTCAACAAGTAATGCACCTCTCTAGATGACCTCAAGAAGGTCATTTCATGCAATGCTCCATTAAACGCTTTACGCATTCAGTATTTTTTGTTTTTATACAAAGGACAACAACTAAATGGCAACTCTTCTTATGACCTGCTAGTGCCACATTGTGTAACTATTTCATCTCCATTTACCTTAATATTATCCTATTCTGGCACTGAATGCACAATTGTTCATGCCCTATAGCCTAGTGGTCGCTGTCACTGAAGAATTAAATATTCATAATCTGTTGTGCAGCTGTATGCTTTCTACGATTATGAAGATACAAGGAATGTGGTGGAACTGAAATTTTCAATGAAAAGCATGAAATGATGCCAGAAAAATTATCCATCACATCAGGTGGTCAATGATGGTAAAAATGGCAGTGTGAAGGCAGCTCAGCCAACGAATAAGGGCGACAGGAATGGAAAAATGAAACTGACTGCTACAGTCAACATGCACCTCAGAAAACAACATGGCACTGACTTAAAGGAGAAACTGGAAAATGTGTGCAAGGAGGCGTGCTTTCATAAAAGCCTCTATCATTTAAGTGCAAAACAAACATATTAAATGGGCAAAAATAAAGATGACGATTTATACCTGTACAACAGCTTTTGACCCGCTGACCTCCAGCACCTGTCCAGTGCGGGCACTACCATCAGCAAGGACCAATTGAACAATTTCAGCATATTTTGGGAACTGCAAACAAAGGTTAAAAGATCATGAGGTGGAGTGCTGTCAAGAAGAATTTTTTTTCACTGTACTAGTAAGAACATGTTGAAAGCAAATGGCGATACGCAGGGACAGCAATGTAACCTATTTCTGTTCAGTAGCTACTGCCACAGAAGAGTTACAACAGATTTTAAGGTAATAAAAAAAAAGTGCTGCAGAACAAGCACATTTATCTAACTTAATGAAGCATGTCCACAATATTTACGTAATGATTACAGCAATGTAAAATTATGTGGTTCCACATAGTGTCCTCTCTCGCGATGGCAGAAACTGAACAGTACATGAGGAATATTTAAGGTAACTGGGACATTACTAAACTATTTCACGCTATGCGAGTTTTAAGTGTGCAGCAAAAGTTGCACATACAGAAACAATATTCGGAGTCAGAAATGTAATGCCAGCATCAAAATATAATATATATAATATATATATATATATATATATATATATATATATATATATATATATATATAACAATAAGCTGCGCACGACAACTGCTAGTTTAGCCCGGGTTTAACCAAGTCACAGTGCGTCAATTAAGCATAGAATCACCTTGACTTCATCCAAAATGACCAAGGGGCCGTTGACACCACAGACGGTCTTGTAGACTAGATGCAAAAAAAGAAAAGAAAGCGCCTTGTTACAAGAAAATTACCGACCCGAGAGGCACTTCAGTGAACTGCACAGTTAAACTGCCAAAATTGGACCAAAAGTCCAGCCAGAACAGTTAACACCAGAAGTTAGATATCAACCATGCGCGGTAGTTATTACTATCTAGTTCAAAAGTATTATTCCAGGAAGTAATCGAGGCCAGAATACGTAAACCGCGCACGAACTGCAAGTGGCATCGCATTACGGGCGTTATCCCGCGAGCAGGCACATGATATCCGCAGTCACATGACTATGGGCACAGTGCAAATGCTTTAGCTGTAAACTTTGCAAATGCTACTCTAATGTTTGCTGCGAACGACTGTAGGTTACGAAGAGTTTTTTAGCTGACTTTTGACCTCTGAAGTATCTATTCCACACAAAATCAAAGCGCGGTAGGCTCGATACTTGAGCAAATCGGTAGGCGTTGGACTAACAACAGCATACATTTGTGCTGCGGCTGAGTGTACGTAAGCAGTGCGGCTCGGAAGACTGTCTGGTTCGTAAAAAGGAAATGCTATTAAACATTTCTCATTACAGTCTTCCAACATTTATGGCAAGGTACACTAACCTGGCAGACTTCAATGTAATAAAACCTAAAGCAGTCGACAGGCACTGTTGGTGAGCTGCTTACCCAACCGTGGCTGAGAAATGTAATCTCTTGTGACGGCTAGAGCGTGCTCCCTGCTTGCGGCAACAGCTGATTTTGCATCGGGCATTTTCGTTGTAGCTTTTGGCGAACGGACTACGCTAACTCCAAACAACGCACTGGTTACTATCACACAGCTCAGAAACGGCACTTCGGCCGCAGTCTATACCCTCCAACCCAGCGACTGCTTCGTCATTCAGGGAGGGGCGCCGCCTGTTGTAAATCGTTGTAGGCGAGATTGCAGGCACCACGCACCGTGCACGTAACCAAGCCAAGCTGGCCAAGCGGAAGGCGCTCGCGGCAGCGTTGCCAGATGGTGAAATTCGGCACCAGATTGGGAAAATCTGGTGAAAATTGGGAGCTGCTGGTGTTGAGGTGCCAGAACGGCTACACCAGACAAAGTCTGGTGAAAAGTGGTGAAAAATGTTGAGGAATGGCTTGTCACTACAATTATTCTTATTTACACCGCGTTGTTGCCGACAACTTATTGGTCCTTCATCCACATCCCACGAGTAGTGTCAGTTTCTTGCTGCACTCAAATCTACAAACTCAAATCTCAAATCTACAAAATTTGATTTGATTTGAAACCAAAGCCGGCCGAGCAGGCCGATTGTGTGGTGAAGGTCGCGGGACAGTTCGCGAGCCTGCTGGATGCCACTCCGTTCTTTCCTCTTGTCTTCAGTAATGAAGTTTATTTTCTCCTTCTCCTTTTTTATGCATATGGCGACGGGCTCTAAGGAGGTTAAAAAAATTCTAGAGTGGAAGCATTTGTGGCGACACACTGCGCACAAACCGGCGCAGGCACCGCCTCGTCATTAGCCAGCCCGGCGTGACATGGCCGTATGCTGCACCACGCCTCCGATAAGGGACAGCGCCACCGCAGCGTCACCGGAGGCTTACGTCACCGACGGCTGCTATAAACCCGAGCTGCTAAGCTCGGAAATCATCATTCCTCCATTACCCGACTGAGCGCAGCGTCGCTATGCTCGCACCGCTGCTGCTACTACGCTAATAAACAGTCGTTATGTTTTATGTTGGGATGCGTCCTTCCATCGACACGGCATCCCACATCTGGTGACCCGGAAACCGAACAAACCGCACCGCTATGGCCGACCCGGAAGCCCTTGCCGCTCTTCGCCAGCAAGTGGAAGAACTTCAGCATCAACTGCAGGCCCTGCAGCAGCAACATCCCGGCAACGTCTCCGCACCCCTAGCCGTACCTTCCGGTGCCACTGAGGATGTCAGAGCCCCTGCAGAAGCCATCCCGCACGCTGCCTCATACGACACCTGGCGTGTCGCCGTCAAGCTTCCACCGTTTTGGGCGGACTCGCCCGAGGTCTGGTTCGCCCAGGTCGAGGCCCAGTTCTCCCTGGCGCGCATCACGCAAGACCGGACCCGCTACAATTACGTCGTCGCCCACCTGGACGCAAGTTATGCCAGCAGCGAGGTCCGGGATATCCTGGCCAGACCACCAACGGCCAACCTATATGAACACCTGAAGACCGCACTCATCCGCCGCCTGTCGCTCTCGGAAGAACAGAGGGTACGACAACTTCAGTCCGCAGAGCTTGCCGAGCGCAAACCATCGCAGCTCCTGCGCCACATGCGTGCGCTCGCGGGCAACATGCAAGTCCAGGATTCCTTCCTGCGAGCGCTTTGGCTCCAACGACTCCCGCCGCACGTCCAGGCAATTCTGCGGGCTCAGGTTCGGCTACCTCTCGACGAACTTGCGGAGATTGCTGATCGCGTCGTCGAGGTCTCCTTGCCGCAGCTGTCGCCGACCATCCAGGCTGTCGCCGCACCGCTGAACACCGCGGAGCTTGCACGCCGTATCGACGACATCGATCGACAGCTCACCTCCCTTCAACAACGCCTGGGTGAACGTCTTCCGATGCGCCAGCGCCGCCACCCGCAAAGCATCGACCTTAACACCACTTCGTCGCGGCAACCCGACAACGGCCCGTGTTACTACCACCGACGTTTCGGGGACAGAGCCCGGCAATGTCGACCACCGTGTTCCGCTGGGCATGCGGAAAACGCCAACGGCAGCTCGTAGAGACGGCCGCAAGCTGCCAACCCGGAGGCCGTCGCATTTTCGTCACCGACCAAATCACGAAGCAGCGGTTCCTTGTCGACAGCGGTTCGGACATTTGCTGCTACCCGCGATCCCATCTTCAAGGTCCTCGTCCGCCTACGTCTTTCGAGCTCAGCGCGGCAAACCGCTCCACAATCAAGACGTACGGCTCGCTCCGCCTGCACATCCAGCTCAGAAACTTGCGCCGTGACCTTTGCTGGAATTTTGTCATCGCCGACGTCGCCGAGCCAATCATCGGCTCAGACTTTCTGGCCCACTACAACCTCCTTCCGGACTGCCGCAATGACCTCCTCATCGACGCGACAACGGGACATTCCACACCAGGCCAGCGAACGACCGCCCAACAGCCAAGCATCAAGGTACTCAGTGTTGACAACCATTCGCCGTACCACGCCATCCTCGCCGAATTTCCCGGATTGACGCGCCCCAGCGGACTGCCACGCAAAGTGCAGCACACCACCGTGCACTACATCCGGACCACTTCAGGCCCCCCGGTTTTCTGCCGCGCCCGTCGCCTTGCCCCGGACCGCATGCGCATAGCCAAAGCAGAGTTCGAGGCCATGCTCCGCGAAGGAATCGCCCGCCGCTCTGACGCTCCATGGGCCTCGCCACTTCACCTCGTTCCCAAGAAGACCGAACGCTGGCGGCCCTGTGGGGACTACCGTGCCCTGAACGCGCGCACCATCCCGGACCGGTACCCCGTCCACCACATACAGGACTTCGCCCATCGCATTCATGGCTGCCACGTGTTCTCCGTGCTAGACTTGGTGAAGGCCTGCACACAGATACCCGTAAATCCGGATGACGTCCCGAAAACGGCAATCATCACTCCCTTTGGCTTGTTCGAGTTTCCCTTCATGAGCTTCGGCCTGAGAAACGCTGGACAAACCTTTCAGCGCTTCATCGACGAAGTCGTCCGCGGCCTCGACTTCTGCTTCGTCTACCTTGACGACATACTGGTATTCTCCCGCGACGCCGAAGAGCACCACAGGCACCTTCGTCTGCTGTTCCAACGCCTCGATGACCACGGTCAATATCCAAAAGAGCACGCTAGGCGCTTCTGTCGTCCGCTTCCTCGGCCATGAAGTTTCATCTGAGGGAACTCGGCCCTTGCCCCAACGCATCTCGGACTTGCAAAATTACCCTCAACCCGCCACCGCTAAAGACCTTCGCCGTTTCCTCGGCATGCTGAACTTCTACAGGCGTTTCTTGCCACACGCAGCCGACTACCAGGCTCCCCTCCATGATGCTTTGGCTGGCCTACGAGGAAACCAACCCGTCACGTGGACGCCGACGTTAACGAAAACGTTCGAAGAATGCAAAGCCACCCTCTGCACCGCCACGCTTCTCACCCATCCCGTGCCAGACGCTCCCTTGGGACTCTTCACGGACGCATCTGGTTTCGCCATCGGCGCCGCCCTCATGCAACGCGTGGAGAACACCTGGCATCCCTTGGCGTTCTTCTCCAAGAAACTCGCAGCTCGGAAAACGGCCCCTTCAACCGCCAGTTCCGCTGACGAAACCACGACAACCGCCCCGACAACTTTGCCAGCCTACTACAGGGAACTTCTGGCGATATACGAAGCAGTGCAACACTGTCGCCATATTCTCGAAGCACAGAACTGCACCATCTATACCGACCACAAGCCTCTTACCTACGCCTTCTCTCAACGTCGCGACAAACTCCCGCCTGTACAGCAGAACCAACTCTCGTTCATCGCACAGTTCACCACCGACATCCAACATGTCAGCGGGAAAGACAACGAGGTCGCCGACGCGCTTTCACGTGTAGCAGCCATCAGCTCTGTGCAGATAACAGCGGACGTCCTCGCCGAGGCCCAGACTACAGACCCCGAACTGCAGGAACTTCTCAAGGGCGCGTCCTCACTACAGCTGCAACAAGTCCCCATTCCAGGGTCGACAACCACAATCTGTTGCGACATGTCGACAGGACGAAGCAGGCCCTACGTGCCCCTGGCCCATCGCCGTGGTCTTTTCAACCAGCTCCACAACCTCAGCCATCCCGGCATACGCGCCTCTACACGCCTCGTGGCTGACCGCTATGTCTGGCCCTCCATGCAGCGGGATTGTCGTACCTGGGCGCGCTCCTGCATCCAATGCCAACGCGCTAAAGTCACCAGGCACGTCACGTCACCACTCGGAACATTCCCTCAGCCCTCTGGTCGGTTTGAGCACGTCCACCTCGACATCATAGGACCCTTCCCCCTGGCTGGACCCTACCGCTACTGCCTCACCGCCATCGACCGGTACACTCGATGGCCCGAGGCATGGCCCCTCGAGGGAATCACCGCGGAAGACGTCGCCTCAGCCTTCTTCACCGGCTGGATTGCTCGTTTCGGCGCCCCCCGCCGAGTAACCACCGACCAAGGACGGCAGTTCGAGTCTCATCTTTTCAGGTTCCTCGGGCTGACCATCGGTTTTGAACGCTTAAGGACCACCAGTTACCACCCCTGCGCCAACGGAATGATCGAGCGTTTCCACCGACAGTTCAAAGCAGCCATTATGTGCCACCCGGACTCAACCTGGCTCGAGGCCATCCCAGCCGTCATCCTTGGTCTTCGGGTCACCTTCAAGCCGGACATCCACGCTACACCAGCAGAGCTCGTCTACGGGGAACCACTCCGCCTCCCAGGTGAATTTCTCGCTGCACTGCCATCCAGTACTACGACGTCAGATCCCACCGACTTCGTCGCCCGGCTACGACGCACCATCGCCGCCTTACGCCCGTCACCTGCAGCCCACCACAGCAAGCCTACACCGTTCGTGTTCAAGGAGCTAGCATCGTGCACGCACGCTTTCCTCCGCGACGACACCGTCCGCAGGCCTTTCCAGCCACCCTACAGCGGACCCTACCTGGTCGTCAATCGCGACGACAAAAACTTCACTCTGCGCCTGAACGGGAACGACGTCCGCGTCTCAATTGACCGGCTCAAGCCCGCTTACATCGCTGCGAACGAACCGGGCAGCGCCACTCCATCCACAGGCATCTATCCACAGACGCCGACGTCACAGCCCACTCCTTTCACAACACGCTCTGGACGTCTGGTACGCCTCCCAGATTTTTACAGACCCTGAGGGCTCTGCACTCCGCGGGGGGGTGATGTGGCGACACACTGCGCACAAACCGGCGCAGGCACCGCCTCGTCATTAGCCAGCCCGGCGTGACATGGCCGTATGCTGCACCACGCCTCCGATAAAGGACAGCGCCACCGCAGCGTCACCGGAGGCTTACGTCACCGACGGCTGCTATAAACCCGAGCTGCTAAGCTCGGAAATCATCATTCCTTCATTACCCGACTGAGCGCAGCGTCGCTATGCTCGCACCGCTGCTGCTACTACGCTAATAAACAGTCGTTATGTTTTATGTTGGGATGCGTCCTTCCATCGACACGGCATCCCACACATTCGAAACTACGTAGGAGCAAATGTGAAGCCAGCGTTTGGACATACCTTACCTTAAAACCTTCTCGTACGTCTGATATCCAATTAGAAAATGCCCTTGTTCTGGTGACGTAAATGCTAGGTTGGTCATAGATCGGTTACGAGGAAAGTAATATATCCGATTGAAGGCTTTGATAAGGAAGCCAGTAACACAGAGGCACGTTGGGAAGTGTCTGTCCGGAACAATTAGCTATCGAAGTCAGTGTTCAAAACCAACCTTGTCTTTGCCTCTTGTTTTCTTTATAGTTTTTGGGCCCTTAACACACGCTAAGTGGATAAAAATAGTAAACAGGGCTAAATAACTGAAGTCGGTTTGTGGACACTGGCTTCGTCATACGAAGAGAAAACGAGATGGTAAGGGCACGGTGTAAGATATGTGTAGAGTATATACCTTACACCGTGGGTAAGGGTAAGCTAATTGGTTTTAAACTAAGAGCATATGTGACAGCTGACTTCCTACGTTTTCTTAGCTGACGTTTTATCGTTCGGCTTTTCCACTCCAGCATCTTTTTTAACATCCTTGGGTGGGCCACCCAAGAACCTCCTTGCCTGTTTCTAGGAGTGTGCGAATATATATTCGAAAATTTCGAATAATTAATCGAATAGTGTTATATTCGATTTGGCATTCGAATCGAATAGTGTCTGTTTGAAATACCAAATATTTTTCCAATATACACTCTTCAGCATGGACGGAAAACCCCGAAGTAACGATATGTTGGAGCATTGAGGGGTCATTTTTGTACACGCTTATGCATGCATGACTACAACAGACGCAACTGTTATGGGTTGCACGCCGGGCTCGCTTGTAATTTATAGCTTCCAAAGGCATAGCGCATCCAAGACGGGACCGACGGGACGGCGAATGACAAGTAGACAAGCGTAGAAATCAGGGGGTAGCCAGGGGGGGGAGGGGGTGTTCAACCCCGACCCCCCCCCCCCCAAAAAAAAAGTGCAGAAATAATCAAATCAATCTCCTTTGTAATAATTTTTGCTATGGGGCAGGGCTTTTGCAAAGTAAAGCGCTAAAAAGAAATAAAATGACGTCATAGTCGCCATTTTGTAGTGTTGGTGAAATCTGGTGAAATTTTGTTCTGGGGTTGGTGTCGAAGCCCCTTTCCAATCTGGCAACGCTGGCTCGCGGTGCGCAGTTTTGGCGGTACGCGCGAAAACTTACAATAGCGAAAAGTTGCGTTTATTCACTTGATTTGGATCAATGGATAGTGAGCCGGATGTTGTGGATATAGCGAATAAGTACGGCTATGTAGAAAGTCATGAAGAAGAGTGCACATCGGCGGAGCAAGTCGTACAAAAGCTTGAAGAGGTGCGAGCTTTTTGGCTGTAGTTTCCTATCTGTCTTCTGCTCTTCATCGTCTTAGTTGCATTTGAACTGACATTTCATGTGCGATCCGTGCCAACGGCACCTGAGCCACAGCACTGTAACTTCTTGCTTTCCAGGCTTGGCTGAATGAGACTTTTTCTCCTGAATTATTGCCCTACCAAAATGATATCGTTGACTGCGTTCTCGACCAGCTCAGATACATGCAAGAAAACCTACAAAGAATTGACAAGACCGACTTCAAAGCCACGATGCACAAGATGGAAGTGAGTAAACGGCGTAAAGCGACCAAACGTTTTCCGCGAACTTTGTCAACAGGTGCATAGCAGGGTCAGATCCAAGGTAGCCTTCAGGAGGGGGTGGGTTGAGTGGGCGGTAGGTTACCGTTAGTGCACCCTCTGGAACCTCCAGTGACGCTTGAGTCGAACTTTGGTGCGGTCTAGTAGCGGATACACAGCTTGTGTTCACGTTCGCTATTTGGGAAGCACAATACTAAGAACTGGGCACCTCCTGCTGTGTTCGCTGTGTTGTCAAGACGCAGCGCGCGTCAAGGGCAGATAGAGATGGTATCCACGCATGTTTTGCGCTGTAGTTCCCCATGTGTTTCATTGCTCATACTTTCCAAGTAGCGCAGCCCTGCAATTTGCTTGCATTACTGGAATAAATGTTTCATTTTTCAAAGGATCGCTCTTGCCTGATGGCGAGTGAGGGTAGCTCTGGTCTTATAAAAATAAAACGCCTGTTGCCCCCACCAGCAAGCTAACCATGTTTACTTATATTGCAGGTTGAGCGGATTCAATACATCCTTACAAGCTACCTCAGAACACGTCTCACGAAGATAGAAAAGCACGGTGCATACATCCTTCGACAACATGAAACAGGCGAAATCGACTCGGATGAGTTGCTATCTCCATACGAAAGAAAATTTGCACGAGCGTAAGTTGGCTTCTATACCCACTCTTTCCCTGTGTCGAGCTTTTTTTCTGGCTATATAATTGTTTTGCAGGGAATTTGGAATAGAAACCTTCAGCATGAATGTACCTTCAGCTTTACTGCATTCATAACTTGCCCTAGCTAGATGGGGATATGGCTGGAGTGTTCTGCTATTTTGTATTGTCATTAAGCCATGTGGATACTCTCTGCTCTACTGCACAGCTGCTCAAGTGTTGTAGACGTGAGTGACAGTGGCTATGCTGTTTGCACAAGTGGCCAGCTTGTGCAAATGTTCACCAAAATATGAACAATTAAAAGGCTGCTGTTCATCTTCCTGTTATGAAAATCTAAAAAAACATAACTTGGTGCTTCATTTTAATACTGCCATCTTCCTGCATGTAAACATTTGAAGTTGGTCACTGAAGCCGACCAAGGTAAGCTGCTGGTGTGAACATCATTAATCATGCTATGCATTCTGGGAATGGTTGCACTTATGAATGTGTCTGTGAATGTATTTATCGTGTATCATTGTGTTAGTGCATGCTCTCTGTTTTTTACACCCTGCATTTGGCTCATTATGGAAGAAACTTTCAAAATTACATTAAAGTGCTCCGAGTTTAGGTGAAGGACTACAGGCAAGGTAATGCAGCGATAACCACACTTTGCAGAGGATATGAAGTAATAAGAGCTTATATGCACACCAACAGCTCCCCAAGCACAGCATTCATAAGCTGAAACATTTCTTGCTACCACTCCACTGCACTCTTTTAGGCAGGCCGAACACGAATGGTAGTCTCTCTTCGCCCAGATACGTTACAACAGTACATTGAAATATCCTCTGAACACGAGGACTCTTTGTATCGCTGCCATTCTATTGACGAACTGAGTGATGAACCGGGCATTCCTGCCTCTTGAAAGCAGCCCATCTATCCCAAGCAATGTACAAAATGTGACTTTTATGGCAGGTGTGTAACCCAGGAGCGTGGCTGGCTTCTCTCTCTCTCTATATATATATATATATATTCTTTTTTTTTTTTGCTACCCAATGGGCGTTTTGATGCATGGAATCGCAAATGTCACTTTTCTTGCTCAACGAAATGTAACCTTTCCACAATGGTCCAGGGCGTATATTGCAAAAGTATTTGTAGAATTTATGCAGCATCTGTGAAAATTTATTAGCTTGTCCACTACCACTTTTGTATCGGTAGATGTGTTAGTTGTTTACACAGATTTAAAGCACAGTCTGAAACAATCTAAAAGCATGACAGAGCCAAGTGAGCCACTAGACGTACATGTAAGTAATAGCCAAGTTCCTGAAACTGTCTAATGGGTTACGTCCGCGAAAGAGTTGCCACTTTTTTGTTGTTGCTAGCATCTGTTTTACGGTTTTCATTGTCCTTTGACTAAACTTGTCAAATGATTACTTGAATACGCAAACCACTCCCAGAAAAGGACCCACCATAGTGGTTGAGTCGTTACGGTGCTCGACTGCTGACCGGAAGGTCGCGGGATCGAATCCCGGCCGCGTTTTCGATGGAGGCGGAAATGCTTGAAGCCCGCGTACTTAGATTTAGGTGCATGTTAAAGAACCCCAGATGGGCGAAATTTCCGGAGCCCTCCACTACACAGTCCCTCATAATCATATGGGGGTTTTGGGACGTTAAAACTCAACAATTATACATCATTATTTCCAGAAAAGTGCATGTAGGAATTTAAGAGAGCACATTGCTTGGGATGTTTCACTTGAAAAGGCATTAGTTTTTTTAAAAAGAACTGCAATTAATTATTAGCAATTAGTCATTCAGTTAGTTGATTTCTGAGCTTTGAGTGCTACAGTTATGATTGCTCTGTAAAATATTTATAGCTGCCTCTACCTAAAGGACACAGCATATGTGTAGTGTAAGGAGAGAAGCTTTAATGGCACATAAATGTAGAGACTGCTACTCTATGCACTTTTGAAGGGATTTGGGGGAAAGAATAGCAGGGATATGAAAAGGAAGGATGTAGGTATGATAAAGTGATGATGACAAGATGCACACTCTACTGCGTCTGAGTGGCACATGCATATTTAACAACAGATGCACCTTTGCAAACATGGGTTGAGGCTACTGCAATGTAGCCAAGAGACTATCTATAATGTGCATAATATTTGCAGCTGTTTGCATCACTGGCATACTTACACTAGAAAGTAGCAGCTGTACAGCACTGATTATAGTGTAGATTTCTTTCACTTGTAACTTAGCGGCTGCTGAGCTGAGGCCTATCAAGGACTTCTATGTTATGTATGTCTGAACCCCCCCAAAATTTCTTGATTTCTCCTGAAAATCATTTGCAAGACAAGAGCATGGACAGAACTTACATCTTTAAAAAAATTGCTTTAATGAAAAGGTTTGTTATATAAACACAACTCTTGAAAGGAAGGTTTTGTTGTACTTTTTATTATTTGTGTTATTTAACATGGTTTTATTGTAGGACTTGTAATACATGTATTTTGCTGAGTTTCAACGTGGAACTGTTGCAATTGATTTGGAAGGTTAAATCGGCAGAAAGAAACACTATATATTTAATGAGGTGGTGGCCTTTACATGAAATTGATAATGTTGGCACACTCCCTGTCATGTTTCTTTCCGCACTTTTAACCTGGAAATATTTTTTCTCGTACTGACCCAAAATCGTGGAATTACAGCTGGTCAGAATTAATCTGCAGTTCCTCACTGCATCATGCCTCATAGTTATATTGGGGGTCTGGCTAAAAAATTTTCAGAATTAAATTTTAAATGACATGACACTTAGAAGTCAAGTTTTTAGTGCAATAGTGTGGATGCTAATATAATGTAGGTGGTTGTAGTATTTTTAAATGTAGAGAATAAGCTACTTCGAAAAGAAAAAGCTCACAAAGTAATATGCAAACATGGTCCGTATGCTGACACTGACATATAGTAGATGCTGTACATACTTTTATTATTACTATTTGACTAGGGATGTGTGAGAGTTGGAGAGTTCCATATGAAACTAGAGACTTCCTTCAGTAGTGCAAGCTTCATGCTTAAAGCATGGCAGGAAGACTCCCTTATTTGTTTTCAGGTACATTGCTAGCATTGAGGACTACCTCCGGGACGTGGCCTTGGTTCACATGCCCTTCAACCAACAAGACTTCAACATGGCATCTGTAGGTGAGGTGCAGTTTCAGTGACGAAAATGAGTGCAACAATTATGGTAGCTCCAGAGAGTCTCTTGTTTCCAGCCTCACCAGCATTTACTGCAAATGAGTATACATCTACATCTTGTGTTTGGTCATAACTCACGTCCTGTTGTAATCACAATATTTTAAAGTGTATTATGCACTAATCTCTTGTCCAGTTTCCTACTTTTGATACATATGTACACTTGTCACGGTGGCCATGGCATTTCGCTGCTGAACACAAGGGTGTGGGTTCGATTCCTGGCCGCAGCATCTACATTCCTGTGCTGGTAGAATACGAAAATGGTCGTATACTGTGCTTTGGGTGCACATATAAATAAAATCTCAGCTCGTCAAAATTAATCTGGACCCTTCTGCAATGGCATCCCCAATAGCCCACAGTGCAGCTTTGGAACATTAAATCCCATAATTTGATAAATATATCTTGAACAGGCAACGCTTTTTTTTAGTGAGAAACGCTTGTTGGCTTCTTTTGTAGCTTCATGCTACTGTATGGTGGATGACAATTATTCTTGAAAGTTTTGCTTTATATTAGAAGGTGTAGTTTTCAAGGTCTGGCTGATTCGAAATTTAAAAGAAAATTTACCTGAAGCTATTAAATATAAGCAGCCATTTTTGTTTATCTCGCGAAAGACAAATTTTAACATGTCTGAACAGGCCCCTATGGCTTGCTTGTGTACTATGATATAGCTGTGCATGGCTTTTGTGTGCTCTGTAAATTGGAAGCTAGTGCATTTGCTGGAAACACATCATGGCAGCCATTGAATGCATAGAATGCTACATCTTTGGTTTGAAACCTGTGAGCTTCTGGCCCGTCATCTGTTTTAGGGCCGAATGTGATGAAGGCTTAGAAAACATTGCTCAGAGATGTATTCGGTCATCCTGAGCACAAATAGCCCCGCAGATGGACAATTTTGTATTTGTTTTATGGGTGCTGTCGTATTGAACTGTAATGAGCTTTCCTGTGTGGAGTGGTGTAAAGTTTACATTCTCATGAAATTAGAATTATCTATAAATTCTGCATGTATACAAATAAACTGATGTGTTGCAGTACATTATCACAGTTCATTTGCCTGTGTTAACAACCGGTAGCGCCAAAACTTTAACTTTGTTGTAAAATAGTCTATGGCATTGGGTGTGACTATGCATCATCTGTACATGTACCGTCATGGACAAATGAAATGCAGATGAGTTGGGGCTAACTAGAACACAATATTTTTGTTAGTGCTTTCAATACCTGTTTGATGCCAACATGATTTTGGTTTGAATGCATAGTTTGAAGCATGTGCCATTATTCGTGATAAGATAGTCGTGGTTCAAATTTGCTTTCATCATTTTAGCTGCTGTATTCTGCATTTTCTGGTTATTAAGGTTATTGGTGTAATAAAATGTGAAACAGGATGGAAAGCCAGACAGGAAAGAACTTTAGGGCGCCATTTCTTGTGTTATCCTATATATTTTTTCGTGTTGATAACCAGCTTGACTAGCAACAAATAGATACTATAGTTTCCTGCTCATGTTTTCTTTGTCTGCAGTAATACACCTGCAAAGTTTTGACTAGGTTTTGTGGATATAATTTTGCACTTTGTAGTGTATTTTAATCAGACATTTGGTAGCAGGGATATGTTCACCTTCATCCAACGCTTCACAGCAGTCATTACGTCTTGACCTTCCTGCAAAAACAGTGCAACATGTAGCAAAATATTGCCAATAATGCTGTCACTGTTTTCTGTGAAGGTTGAGATAATGTGAGAACCATTTTCTCTGGTTGCTTCAGATTGATATTCATATACATGCTAGTTTTAACTGTCATGATGTTTGAGATGATTTCATTAGTAGATTCATTAGTAGATCCATTAGTAGATCATTAGTAGATTGATGTTGAGTGGCAAGGGGTAGGATAGGCCAGTACAAAATGCAGATGAAATGATGGCATATGACTTGTTTGACATCTTTGAGATCTTGAACTCTGTTTCATTCCCATGGAATGTGTGAGTGGGCTTATTCTGGAGACAATTATTTTGTTTATGCATACCAGGGTAGAGAAAACAGCCCTGATGTAGCTCTAACTAACCCTGGCCAGAAAAGAAACATTAATTTTACACTAGCAATCCTGTATTCTGAATTGGTTTTTCTGTGTATGGTATTATGCCTGTAGTTTTTTGCACCATGAGAGGCTTTTAACCTAACTGCCACAACGGTCTAGTGTTTATGGTGCTCTACCACTGGCCCGAAGGTTGCAGTATCAAACCTGGCCGCGGCGGCCGCATTTTCGATGGAGGCGAAAATGCTTGAGGCCCGTGTACTTAGATTTAGGTGCACATTAAAGGACCCCAAGGGGTCGAAATTTCCGGAGCGCTCCACTATGGCGTCCCTCATAATCATATTGTGGTTTTGGGATGTTAACCCCTACAATTATTATTCATATTAAAAGACCTTCAACTTATGATTCACTTCATTTGTGGCACAGATGGAGGCCCTGACTTGGATGAGTTTGTCTTTCTCAAGGTGAAAAAGCAAACAATGGGTGTTCTAGTAGATGAAGGAACATCACAAAGCAGGTTAGTGCGTTTTAATGTACATCGCTACTAATTTTTCTTCACTGTTGATACTTTACTGCTACAGCTACTTTATTAAAGAATGATTCCTGATTTACTTTAGTCATAATTTTTTGAGGAAGCGGTATTCACTCAGAATTTGTTGATTACATTTATGTTTCGTTACATGTCAGTGCCCAGTCTTTCACACATTTCTAGTGATACTCTTGTTTGTGACAGAGGTATAGTGACAAGCAATTTTTGTGTGGAGGAGGACAGCCAATTGCAATTTCTGGCTCATACACTAGGCATGTTATTGAAATGTGTGTAAACAATCAATGACCTGACACTAATTGCTGTGAACTACCAATACTAGCACATAAACATAGTGACTCAAATTTAAATGGGCACTCAGGTTACGTGTCTAAAGCTGATTGTGGGTGGCGTAAGGGCTCAAGTAAGGACTAAATGTGTACGGGTGTGTGCATAGTATTAGAAATTTTGAAAATGAATTCAACATGTAGTTTGTGTTATTCGGATTATGTTCCCTTCGAGAATCCACTATTAAAAGTTGTCAAATATTCATTTGTATCAAACATATTGGGACAACAACACTTATTGCAGCCCCGAGAGGAAACGATATACTTGAGGGCTGTTCCGAATGATTATTCTGCGGGTTAGCTATGATTGTCGCGCAGGGGCAGCATTTCCTTAACATTCATGGTGTACATACCTGCAGCTCAATGATTTCCAGTTTTTCAATAAGAATGGCTTTACTTTTAGGTAAACAGCCTATATGAATTTGTTGTGATTATTTACTTGACCTGTCTCGCCAATGTTTGCAACGCTTCAGAACAATGTGCACTGCTGTAGTGTTGCACTTCTCTCGATCATTGAACACAACACTGTATATACATCACCCCAGTTATTTAGTCATCAAATTGAATGATATTATAATATGTATCTGTCAGTATATATAAGCCCAATTTCTCATCTGCCTCTGCGCAAGCTTCATATTTGTAGTCACTTAAATATGGAAATATTCTATATTTATTTAATATTCAGGTACCTTCTCTTCTTTTTTTAAATATTTTTATTTGCTTTGATAGGAAAATTTCACTATTCGCACTCTAACAAAAAAGAATATAAATCACAATAAGGTAGTGTCAAGAGGAATTTCCTACATTGAGGCACATTTGCAGCTTCCATTATGGTAATAAGAACAATTTAAGAAGAAGGAAACCTTGAAGATAGTGAAGAGCCTAATTTATCTCCTCATAACAGAGGTATGGTCGGGTACCACTTTGGAAGGCAGCGTCATTTTCATTTCGAAGGCAAATGCACACAAGCCTACATCAATGAGTGTGCGCTCTAGACTGACATCATAAGGTGCACGGTTAATGACTCTGCCATGGGAGAACATTGCCAAGTAAATGAGCAGGACAAATTCTTTCATTGCGGAGGCAACCTGCTGCCACTCTTCAGTCATCAGAGCAGGGGCCTCTCCTGCCTTCTTAAGTTGTATCCAACTATAGTACAAGACATTCAAGAAACCTTGCAAATTGATTGAAAAGCATTGTGTGTGGACCCCTTATCTCAATAGTACTAGCAAGCCACTGTGTACTGGGACTGTTCAGGCATCTGCTTAATTTTTTACATTTTTTTTTTCATTACTTCAGCCATACATATGCTTGTGTTTGTTTTGTTGACTGTCAGCATGGCATAATTGCTCACAGGAAATGCTGAACACTAGTTCTGTCCTCTTTGTTTGCTCTCTGTTGATGTCCTGTTTACCATTTTGGGCATCATTCCTTCTCTTTTTTTTTTCTTCATTGAAATATGCTATAACTGTGGTGCTCACTAGAAATGTACCAGAAAGGGTGCAAGTTTTGGTTGCTTGCGCAAATGCCCTTGCTGTTGTTGTGATCAGCGTGTGGCCTATATTGCAAAAGAAACTCTGGAAACTGTTGTCACCCACGTGAGATCGGCTTCATGGTTTGTAAAAAGGTAGTGCAGTCCATACCTTGTGATACTCTTTTAAAAAACTTTCTGCAAAGGCTGTCTCAGTGTTGTGTGTATTCCAAGCCGATAAAAAGTACATGTCCCCCCAAGTTGCTACAATAATTATTTTTTAAGCTGCTGAGACAATGTATTAAATGTCGCTAAATGCTCTGAATCCAAATTCTTCTGCTCCAAAATCAATATTTTGCTGCTCCCAGTTCTGTTTCAGCTGTCTCACTCCTGATGTTCTGATTGTACTTGCATTCTGGAAAAGAATTTATTTTTCATTTCAGAGATGGTGAAGTCATTGATCTTGATGAAGGATCTCGGCACATAATGCGTTACCGTGCCATTGCCTCCCTTGTAAAGGATGGATCAGTAGTATTATTGTGACAAGTATGTCTGTTCACTACTCTCAAATAAATTTAAAGATGTTATA
Organism: Rhipicephalus sanguineus; assembly: GCF_013339695.2. Taxonomy (NCBI): domain Eukaryota; kingdom Metazoa; phylum Arthropoda; class Arachnida; order Ixodida; family Ixodidae; genus Rhipicephalus; species Rhipicephalus sanguineus. The sequence goes on from NC_051176.1 coordinate 280,980,206, forward strand.
ATTATGGTGATCATTGCATGGTATGTTTCTTTGCGGATTGTATATGGGAGTGCCTGAAGTTGAGCTTAAGTGGCTAGAGAAAGAACATTTTGTTATGTGCTCGACCTTCTATGGCACCTGTCCTGCATTCTGAATTTTCTTTTGGTGCAAGTGTGACGGAGTTTTTATTATGTCTCTCGTTGTGTTTGGAGTGTTATGTAAGCATACTGTGGGGCATCTTTTATTTTGTAAGCGCACAGGTTTCTCCGTCCTCATCAGTTTTTTAGTGGTTGGCTAAGAGTATTCGTTTTGAGCTGTCTTAGAACTTCAGATGCTGATCTGGAATGTTTGTGTGCATGGTATTTGCTCACCATGCAGTCAATAGAGCCTCCATGGTTTTTCTATTGGGAGGACGTCTTGTATGTTTTGCTTGGTACTTTCAGAAATATACTTTGTGGGTATGCACTGAATAAAGCCCCTCTGTATTATCTGTAGCACTCTGAGAATATTGTGCTTTGGCAAGATTCCCCCAAATACTGTTCTGTGATTTCTTGTGGGGCAAGAGATCAATGCAAGCGCACCCATTTCGCCATATATTGGCCTACTAACACTGACTCCCTTCCAAGTTAACACAAAATGTATAGTCTAAGCAGTGTTGAGTATTTAATTGTCCTCGTTCGTCTTAAAAGCATTTTAATTTCTTCAGCTTGTACTGCACTGACAGTTATTTCTTTTTCTATTCAGTTCCCGCCCTTTGTGTTGTATTTTCTATTGTCATTGCTCACGTATGCCTTGCGGCATAATTCAAGTTCAACTCTCCAGGAGCTACCAGTGCAAAAGGATTATGGGTCTATCAGTAACAGTCGGGTGGACAGCCATGGTACAATCACGGTGTAGTGAAGCCAACTGTCTCTAGAATTGAACGAATGTTTATGAATGTTACACAAAGAAATATATCATTCGTGTGTTTGCTCAATGTGCCGATCAAATCAATCACTGAAAAGAGGGCATTTTAACACTAAAGTGTTTTATGCCGTGGTCCACGAAGACTTTCATGACGTATTTCCGTCACAGACATACGTCGCCAAATGAACGCGATTAGGTGGCAAAGAAAAAAAAACTAGAAGAAAAATAAAAATTTCCGTTAATAGGAGGCGAACCTGCGACCGCTCGGTCCACGGCGATGGCTAACGGGCGTCACCCACTGCACTCCCACCAAATACACGGAGGTTACACGAACATTCCTTTTATCTTTCACGCATTCCTGTCACAGTGCTCTTGATTCGCGGGGTGTTGGTGTCGTCTGGAAGCGGTAGAGTGAAGTAATAGGTGGCCTCAGCAAGCTGTTGCTACGACCGTTCCATTCAGCACGTTTCCAATAGCACAAGCGCAATAGCACCGCGAGGTGGCGGCTTTAGTCCAAGCCTCGCTCATAGCATCCATCCATATTAAAAAAGCTTATAAAAATTGGGGAGGGGTGAAGCATGTAGGGAAGGGTGTTTCAGCTCTACTAATGTGAAACTTGTGGAGGGGCGAAGCATGCATTTTGCGCCGGTGTTTCCCACAGCAAAATCACTGCTAATGGTCAATGAGAGACAGAAGAAAGATTAGACACAGAGATCCGCAGTCCGCTTTTAGTTAACGTGCACGCTGCCAATCTTTATTGTTCAACTACGCACAAAAGAAATCTCCCAGCAGCACTACATTGCAGGTCAAGATCCAGTGCCTCTATATATGTGGTGGTTGGTGAACGGTTGTGCAGCGCAAGCAGTAGGTTTTTTCAATCAAGAAACTCGCCAGCAGACACTGCCTGCGTCGGCGTTGTCTCTCGCAGGCGACGGCACGTTCTCGTTCCTTGCGAGCTGGTAGTTCAGCATTCATCGCAGAAAGAGCATTTAAGTCAACGCACGCCGTTCGCTCTCTCTCGCCACACGGCGAGTGTTGAGACGGTGGCGCCCTCTCTTGCGCTCAAACAAATGGACCCTCATGACAGCGGATGACAATGCCCACTGACATGCCGAGACCCTAAGGTGCTTCGCCCCTAACGCTTACCTGGCTGTCGCACCGCATTCCCCGTTCGCCCTGAGGAAAATCACAGCCAGGCTAGAGCGAAGAGACGAGGCGCGTTGCATTTCTCTTCGCGCTTGACAACGCTTTGAAGGAGTGTATATCGACTACCAGTGTTTATTATGTGCTTGTTCATGCCAGCTTTGTGCGGGATTTACGATTTGCAGTGCCCAGGTATATGTTGTTAACTTCAGCCACGGTGACTTCAGCTACCTCAAGGGTTAAGTCATGATCATGGGCGTAAGTCGTCGGGACGGAAATGTGCCACTTTGTGTCAATGTGGGTGCGTCCTCATCAAGTGGTGCTATATCTGCCAAGCACTAATAGACATTGTACAAGCTCTCATATATCAATGCACTATATACATTCAACTATTTATACGAAGACACGTTTCACTTTCCTGTTATACCGATTCCTATGACAGAGGTATCAGCCATGTTTTTTTTTTAATAAGTTTTCAACAGTAATTTGGGATGTCAAAAGATAAAGATATGCGAAGTCAAAGCAAGTAAGCCTCGCTGCAACGGAGAACATTAGTTTACTCACTGCACTGAGAACGTCAGGCACGCCAATGCTATATTTTATTTTCACACTTTTTTTATTTGCGACATAGACTTGCCCTTAAGGCGTTATATTTGTTGTGTATTTGTATGAAATGTGCGCCGTTAGGCCGATATTGTGTATGAAGTGAAGTGTCTTGTGGAATGTGTTGTCATGTATCCATCGGTCATAACTGTTTGTGTCACTGTAGCAAAGGCCAGCTTGCGGGAGATGATGGGAGCGTTCCCATTGCAGCCCTTGGCATATCCATATAAGGCGGTATGCATCTGCTTGCATCACCGGAACAACACTACGGGCATGTAGCACCCACTGGTAAATGCGACCAGTTCCATGTTGAGATAATAGCCGGGGTAAGTGCCACCCCTGCCCGAAGCCTCTTAAGCACGACTTCCTCCATCCTAGTAAGGTAAGGGGGTCGAGAGCAGACACACGGTGGGATAAAATGTAGGCAAAATACATGTGTCTTTAGCATTGCAACAGACTCTTAATGCACAACTAAGCGAATGAAGACTGACTATTGACCAAAACATACCAAATTGAACCTTCATTGATTCACGGGCAGGTAGCCTCACGCACAGGCGCCTCTTGAAAAAGTGTGTTGTGCCACGAAGCTTAGTCAAACATGCTGCTAAACCATAGTGTGCACCATCTCGGGGAATTGTATCCAGCAGTATGATGACACCTGTTTCTTTCTTTCTGTTTTTTTTTTTTTTTGCTGATGCCCCATCAATCGAATAATTGCGATTAAATCATTATTCAAGAAATTGGAAACCTATAATTCCTCTGCACAAAGCACTACTGCCAAAAAAAGTCAGCTCCAGAGCTTGAGCTGCAGTGCTACAGTTGACATGCCGAGGGGGGCCCGAGCCCTCCTTAAAATTGGAGGGGGGGGGGGGGGCGGGCCCCCGGGCACCCCCTGACTTTAAGCCCTGACTACGACGGTGGTGACCAGCGAAGCTGTGTAGCACACAACACACAGGTGACACGGAATTGTGATGAAAGGTACAGAGGCATTTCATTGCTTCGAGCGGGCGGCAGCTGCTGGTTTCACATCATCGTTCTCCAGCGTGGGCGACTCCATCGTGAATCTCGGAGAGTTTGAAGACACTAGACTACCAGCCATAAAAGGCTTCGCTGTAAAAAAAGCCGCTGTGGTGGTGCTATGGTTACGGTGTTCGGCTGCTGACTCGAAAGACGCGGGTTCGAGCCCGGCCGCGCCGGTCGCATTTCGATGGAGGCGAAATGTTAGAGGCCCGCATACAGTGCGATGTCAGTGCACATTAAATGACCCCAGGCGTTCGGCATTATCCGGAGCCCTCCACCACGGCGCCTCCCTTAGCTAGAGTCGCTATGGGAAGGTAAACCGGCCAAGCAACAAAAGCAAACAGAAAAGTTTACTTCAGGGTGTCTACTGACCGGGAAAACTGGGAATTCTCAGGGATTTTGGGTAGTCTGGAAATTCTCAGGGAAATTGTGCTCCCATCAGGGAAAATCCACAGTAACTTTATTGAGAGGCAACGAAAGTCGCGGTAGCGCTGGCTCGATATTTTGTGGACGCATTTTTCAAATCAAACGGCCGCTGCGGCTGCGGGGAAGTGGCGCACCTCGATGCTGTCATCGCCTTCGGAGCGGTGGAGTGGGAGAGAATCACGCTAATGCGCGGCATGTGGGAACCATGAACCACGACACATCGTATCGCGCAATGTTGTCAGGGTGTGACTACGCGGTGTAGTTCTGTATTCTTTGTCGCGCGTGCTGTGCGTTAGCGCCCGATATGGTGTTTTTGTTATCGCTGCGTGTCAAGTAACAAGCATGATTAGTTGTAGAAGCGGTAGCAGTAGATGTAACGAGCTTGAGTTATCTTGCAAGCGATCGCGATCGTACAGGAAGCGGATGTCTTCGACAAGGCCGGTATCTGGCAAGCCATCCCGATCGGCGAGAAAAAAGACGACGCTTGTTGGCTGTTATCGGAGAGCTCACTCGCTCGGATCCCGAGCTTCAAAGGTGCTATTTAGGACTCCGTGAAGAGTAGAATAAATTTCCAGGCAAAACTAGCGTAACTCGCAGCAAGTGAAAGCTTTTTCTTTTCTTTTTTTCCCGATGAGGGCACGTGCTGAAACAAGTTTTAGGCAGTCGACCGATATTTTGGGGGACTGTAGCTCGCAATTACCAGCCACACCACGTGGATGTTTGCTACAAAGCCGAATTACAAAACTTTTCAGAGCCAAGGCATAGCGGCGACCGAAATTCGCGACACCAGCACGGGCCCCATTGGCTCGATTCGGCGCGCGATGTCGGAAAACAGTAACGTTTCCACTATAATCGGATGTGCCGTAATTTAGGCTGTTACCGTGCTTTCATGAGATCTTAGCCCGCAGCTATATTGCTTTTTTTTTTTTGCGATAGCAATTGCATAGACACTCCGACGCGAATTTTATGCCTTCGCCATGATCTTCCTTATCAAGTCCAAATCGCGATTACATCACCCCGCGCGTCGTATGCTCCAAGCGCGAGTGAAAGCGCGCGAGCGCTGCCGACGAACGGGGCGTCTCGTTCGCGCGATGGGCACATGGAGATAGGAGCCTGCAAGTTGGGGGGGGGGGGGGGCTGCGTGAGTCGCAGCCCCCCCCCCCAACTTACGCACCGCCATAATCCCCTCTGGGCTGTTGTAAATATGCGTGACCCACCAAAATGCACTGCTGAGTGGTGGCTTCAGCCTTTGTAACCCCCCCCCCCATTACGTACCTGAATCCGCCCCTGAGCCATAGATAAGGCACTTCTCTTAGTGCAGCAGCTGCGTTTCCTGAAGGAGCGAGCTGCCGGCCCATATTCATATAAAATTCCTCTTTGTTGTTATCGGATTTACTATATTGCTCTCGCGGTGAAACTGTGACTCTTTTTCTAACGTGGGATGGTTTTCGATGTTTTGCGTTCGTGGAGAGCAAATGGTTCGGCTGGGCAACATGGTAGCAAAGGCGTTGCATTGCTTTGGGCAACGCGCGAGGATTTGACAACAACCCGCAGCAGCAGAACAAGCGCAATTCCACAGTGCACTAAACCCGCATTTGTTTCGTATATACATGTGACACTCGGCAAGGCATTTAACTGTGATTGCTGCACTTCAGGCTCAACAAAATTGATTTTTTTTCACGCAAAAAAATAAAAAGTTTTTTCATGTTGCCATATTAGTTGAGCATTCTTGTGGCATTTTCAGTTTAAGATTAATCCTTCAGTAACTATGACTTGCATGAAAGGTCGAATTTCAGTTTAACGAAGTTTCGATATAACGAAGTGAGTTGCCGCTTTTACCAACTGCGCTATATTGAGGTTTAACTGTTCTATGTACTATTCAAATGGGATTAAGTCGTTTTTATTTTTTAACGTGCGTATTAGAGAGTGACATCACCGAGCGATATGGTCTCTACCCATCTTGACATAAAACAAAGTTCTGCTTCACTCAGGGAATTTTAGCAAAAACACTCAGGGAAAACCTGGAAAACTCGGGGAATTTAGAAAATTCAACTCGGTAGACACCCTGTTACTTGCACAAACTGCACAGCTCGTTTCCGGTGAACCATCAATTTCAACTAACATATATTTTACTGCAGTTTCAAGCACTGTGTGCACAGGAGCTCCTGCCCAGAGTTTGCTTAATTAAGCTGGTATTTAACGCAGCTGTGCTCACGGTCAGTTTCACAAAAAGTAACTAGCATGAATGTTTCCAAAGTGCGAGCGCAGAACGTTTTCAGGGATTTGTAATCGCCAATGTAACTGAAATGTGCGAGCTTAAATGGGATATACTTGCAAAACAGTGCAAGTTGTTACAATAAAATACCGAATGTCCTTCCAAAGATGTCTGAATAAAGATATTTCAGTTACAGTCCTTTTCATTTTCTGTCCACAGTTGAACCGTCACCCCATTTTCCTTGTGAGAAGGATAGGTGCTGTGATAGAGTACGTTCACATTACAGTAAAAAATATATCATGCCTGCGGCTTATACGAGCATCGTACACTCTTAGAAAAAAGTTAGCAAAAGGTTAGTAGCTGCAAGCAAATAGGTAGTAACTGCCGGCAGCGGTTACTACCTCTCTTGATCCGTTACTTATGTTTTGCTACCTGTTTACCACCTAATAGAAGGCTGTCGTTACTCCAGGGGTGGACAGAAACACACAAAATGGTACAGCGCTACCTGCACAAACAAGCCGGGCATGAATAACGTGTACACTTGAACTAAAGCAATCACAGGAAAAGCAAAACGCAGAGGCGTAGAAAACAAGGATGCCATAAAACTACACAACCTCTTAGCAACAAGACAGCATCGCAAGAAGCAGAGGCGAATAACGTTCCAATATTCCAAAGGAGAGAGTGGGAGAAGTGGGAAGGGGGTTAGCCTGTATTACGTGTTTAACGTTCTCGCCCAATTCGCTATCCCTGCGAATTCTCTTTTACTGAAAAGTGCAGTACACGGTTTTCCAGTGCCGATAAAGTATATAAGAGATGCGATTTCGTTTTTGAACAGGTACACTTACACTTGCACAAGCCTTGCAGGTAATCTTAATAACGACTTGCCCGGGAACCGACATAAATACTGCTATGTAATAACATTGAAGCAGTACTGATATTCCGTGCACCGACAGCGCTGATGCAACGAAGCTCGGTGACAAACGCAGCACACATAATTATGTAGTAACAGGCCTGAAACCGTGCAGCATTCTGCATATCATTGCTATCTTGATACTGCCTTAGGGTAGTAACAACATTCTTAATTAATTAAAAAAAGTAGCAAACAGTAAATACAGCTAATCGCTCACCACCTCTGACGTACCTTTGCTAGCTTTTTACTATGCGCGCTGTGGTAGCTTAGCAGGTATAAGGTAAGCTCGAGGAAGCGCGTTCGATTCCTGGCTACGGTATCTCTTTGGAGACGAGATGCAGGAACACCCAATTGTGCTTAGATCTAGTTGCACGTTCAGAGGCCCAAGGGGTTCCGAGCCCCCACTGCGTCGTGCCTCAAAATCATATAGTGGTTTTGGCACACAGGACCTCGGAAATTATCATATTGCTACACATTTACTAGCACTTGGATCCATTCAAGTGCATTGAGGCTATATTAGGGAGTTTTCGAATAGGGGCCCCAAAGCCCTTTGCGTGTGCTCGATTTGGGTCAAGCAGGAGCTAGGAGTTTTCGAATAGGCTCTGTGGCGCTTTGGACACTGCCCCTATTCTAGGTCACTCTAGTCTTGACCAAGAGCCGTTGCTTCAGTAGGTGCCGTCATGTTTGTTTCATAGAGTTTCCTACGGGTGATTCCACGAGAGATCGAACATGCCTGTCCGGTCGCATTTTTTGTTTTGCCTGGGTTTTTTATATGTTGTGTGGGCACATTCAAAGTGCACGGAACTGAAAATTTTATTTCCAAGAAACGCTCCCAGCGCGCCAAAAAAATAATTGAAGGTGGCGGCGCATGCCTCCTGTTTTTGCTCACTGCATTGTTTTCGGATTTCACGGCCGAATTTAGCGCGAACTCTAAATGATGTGTCGAAAATTTCTTTTGCTGGTTTTAATACGCATTCCTGTGAATTACATCCATGCTTTTTTTATGCCGTCCTCAAAAAGAAGAAAATGTGAAAAAATGGCAAACACGGCCGAAATCAAAAAAGGGTCCTAAGTTTGAGGCGCCTTGGCGCCTTTACTATTTCAAACAGAAACTTGAAAACAGTGTCAACTATAGAAAAGAGCCTTTGCAACATTTATACGGAAGATAAGTTTCCTACGGGCAGCGCAAAAAAAGAAAAAAATAGTTAAAGAAGCAAGTTTTTTCAAAAAAGTACATTTTCAAAAAATAAAATAAAAAAACTCCGGTCTCAATTTTGACGGCAATTTTTTATCGAAGAGCGCTTATGTCAATAAACACATGGTTTTAATATCATATGTCCTCATTTGCTTTGTTTACGAGATATAACTGGCCATAGTGACCCTTGCTGTGAGTGCTCACTTCAGGGCGACTGATGGTTGTTAATAGCTTGCACTGTGCGTAAATCGCAGTTTTAATTATTCTGCTGCAGCAAAACCTTGCTCTGGTGGCTTTTCGTCAAGAAAAATGTGTTCTCAGATTTTATTTGGTTCTACCGTGTGCGAAAGTGGGCTGCTGCCGCCCTCTAAAGGGTGATTTCACGAGAGATCGAACATGCCCGTCCGGTCGATATTTTTGGTTTGCCTGAGTTTTTTATATGTTATGTGGGCACATTCAAAGTGCACGGAACCCAAAATTTTATTTCCAAGAAATGCTCCCAGCGTGCCAAAAAAGTATTTGAAGGTGGCGGCGCAGACCTCCTGTTTTTGTTCACTGCAATGTTTTGGGATTTCACGGCCGCATTTAACGCGAACTATAAACGATGTCTCGAAAATTTTCTTGTTGGTTTTAATACGCATTACTGTGAATTACATCCATGCTTTTTCCAAGTATTTCAAGGAGCCTTTGCAACATTTATGCGGAAGATCGTTTTCCTATAGGCAGCGCGAAATAAGAAGAAAATAGCTAAAGAAGCGAGTTTTTTTCAAAAAAGTACATTTTCGTAAAATAAAACAACTCAGGCCTCAATTTTGACGACATTTTTTTGTCGAAGAGCGCTTATGTCAGTGAAAACACCGAGTTAATATGTATGTCCTCATTTGCTTTGTTCACGAGATTTAACGGGCCATAATTACCCTTGCTGTGTGTGCTCACTTCAGTGCGGTCGATAGTTGTCATCAGCTTGCATTGCACTTAAATCTGGTTTTAATTATTTTCCTGCAGTAAAAGCTTGCTCTGGTGTCTTGTCGTCAAGAAAAATGCATTCTCAAACTTTAATTATGTCTAGCGTGTGTGGGGATGGGCTTCTGCCGCTCTCTAAAGGCCGAACGCGTACGCAGTTTGCAGCTTACAACCTCAACTTACCCGCCAGTATTCGTTAATCAGAAGCACGCGAGACACCGCGAACACATGGTTTAGGTCACTTTGTCAAAACTCTCCTTGCACACAGAATAAAGCATCTGTATGCAGCAAAGGCCAACTAAATCTGTAACTAAATGCCAGAATCAGCAGGCGCGCTGTTATGCAGTTGTTTTCTCACTGCCTGCTTGCTTCCCTTCCATTACATGCATTGTACGCTCTAACCATCTTCCCCATTCGACGCACATTGTGCCTAAACAACATTTGTAAAAAAGTTAGCTCAATGATTTCCGAGCCGTTTATTTCACTTCCCGCTATCACATGTTTCGGCGTCGCAGATAACGTCTTCCTGTATCACCTCGACCTTTACCTCAGCGTTTCAGCTGCCAGAAAACGTGCGGTGCGGCATGATTAAGCCATGAGTGGCCGAAGCTGCCCAATTTATGATGTTTTGTTGCCACTTTACTCAAGTGCTTTACCACGTCGAGGACAGCAAAGGTCATTGGTGGCATCAGACGGACATTACCCTTAGTTTTGACAATGAGTGCGGCCTACAAATTAAATATTACAGCCCAAAGCGCTTAGACACCCTTAGTCATAAAATGTTCAACCGTAAGCAGTTCTGGAAAGGCATTCATGACAGCTGCGCAGATGTGAGATAATTTGTGCGGCGCCGTTCTGTATAAACGTTTCGGCTTGCTCTAGGTCTAGCTGTTCGCTACACGCGATGCGCGCGGCCCATGGCTACGTCCGATTGTTCTGTGCCGATTATTTACGCGTTCACAAAAAGAAGATTGCTGAGGAAAACGTTTTCGATGCGCAGATTTTTTTTCTTTGCTCTTTTTGTTGCCTACCTCCAGAAGCTACTGTCATAGGCTGAGGATCTTCGCGACACCTGCGAGGTCTGCTTGCATTGCTTTAGGCTCCTCAAGGAAAACCTGTCTACATCTAACCGCGATGAGGTAGACCAGGCATTCCTTCAGGAAGAAGAAGCGGTTGATATCTTGAACAGGCGCGCCCATCTTTCCTCTGATGATTGTAGGCGAGGTTGTAGGCTGCAAACTGTTTACACGTGAGCCATTTAGAGGGCGGCAGCAGCCCACTTTTGGTCGCGCTAGACACAAATAAAATCTGAGAACACATTTTTCTTGACGAAAAGCCACCAGAGCAATGTTTTGCTGCAGCAGAATAAATAAAACTGCGATTTACGCACAATGCAAGCTATTAACAGCCATCAGTCGCACTGAAGTGAGCACTCATTGCAAGAGTCACTTTGGCCAGTTATATCTCGTAAACAAAGCAAATGAGGACATATGATATTAAAACCGTGTGTTCATTGACATAAGCGCTCTTCGATAAAAAATTACCGTCAAAATTGAGACCGGAGTTTTTTTTTATTTTATTTTTTGAAAATGTACTTTTTGAAAAAACTCGCTTCTTTAACTATTTTTTTCTTTTTTGCGCTGCCCGTAGGAAAATAATCTTCCGTACAAATGTTGCAAGGCTCTTTGCTATAGTTGACACTTTTTTCAATTTTCTGTTTGAAATAGTAAAGGCGCCAAGGCGCCTCAAACTTAGGACCCTTTTTTGATTTCGGCCGTGTTTGCCATTTTTTCACATTTTCTTCTTTTGAGGACGGCATAAAAAAGCATGGATGTAATTCACAGGAATGCGTATTAAACCAGCAAAAGAAATTTTCGACACATCATTTAGAGTTCGCGCTAAATTCGGCCGTGAAATCCGAAAACAATGCAGTGAGCAAAAACAGGAGGCATGCGCCGCCACCTTCAAATATTTTTTTGGCGCGCTGGGAGCGTTTCTTGGAAATAAAATTTTCAGTTCCGTGCACTTTGAATGTGCCCACACAACATATAAAAACCCAGGCAAAACAAAAAATGCGACCGGACAGGCATGTTCGATCTCTCGTGGAATCACCCTATGGTTTGTTTGACGCAAGCTTTCGGGGCAGGCTTTGGGGCTCCCGCTAAATTCGAGAAATAGCATCCCCAACGGAAAACCCAAATGCTGTTTGGGTCTCGCGCATGCGCAGTGGTCTCGACGCTATTTCTTTGGGGCCCCAAAACGATTGGGGCCCCTATTAGAAAACTCCCTATTACCGTCTTGGCCATTGTATCTTATGCTTTATTGTGATAGTTTTATTCAAAGCAGAGATTGCTATGGTTATTAACATTATGGTTGATTAACAGTCATGTCCCCACGCATTATATAATCACATCAGAGGCTATGGAACTATCGGACAATAACTTTATTTACTCATCCTGATACATAGTTGTTTGCTGACCCTCAGGACGTGGGATCGAATCCCAGCCGCGGCGGCTGCATTTCGATGGAGGTGGAATGCTAGAGGCCTGTGTATTTAGATTTAGGTACACGTTAAAGAACCCTAGGGGGTCTAAATTTCCGGAACCCTCCACTAGGCGTCTCTCAAAATCATATAGTGGTTTTGGGACGTAAAACCACAATAATTATTATTAATACATAGTTGCTCGCTGGTACCCGCAGTGCTCCCCCAAGGTACCCCTGGAATTGCTTAATAGGCTTGTGCGAACAGTAAATTCTAGGTCCGAAGCGAAGTTGAATAGTATATATGACATATTATAAAGAAAAATGAGCATATTTGTCATGACCCAACTAACCTGCACAATATTTTTAAAGTTGAAATAAGCCATATGCATATATGTCATTCTTTTTGGTTCAAAGGGAAGTGGAAGCAACTTTGAGTAGTAGCAGGATTTGACTTTCGGTAGAATGCAAGTGATAACCTGTAAAATATGTTACGTTTTAAAATTCACTATACTTAGAGCATATAAGCCAGTATAACGAGCTTTTAAACTTTAAAAATGAAGAATCGATGTGAGGGTAATAGTATGTTCATTTAACCTTGAAGTGTGGCTTCGCGGCAGTGCGCATTTCCCCTGGACAGGAGTATTCACGGTATAGCAGCCGTCCGCTGCAGTGAAACCACCTTTACAGGGGGGTTACGTGCGGTTTATATATGTCAGTGACTCCACGCCTGCGCCAAAGTGCGCCAAATTGTATTTACTGCGCCATCCTGATAATAACAACGAAAATTGCGCCAAACTGCGTCAGAGTATCGGGTTTGGGGGCGTCTATCACCGGCAATCGCACCGCTGGCGCGTCAAAACATGTGCAACTTGATCTTGGGGCCGTCGAAGTTACAACCACGGACAAAGAATTATTCCGCTGAATGAATAGAGCTCGAGCATGCCTGCCGAGTAAGCCATGACGCCATGCACGGTGCCGACGCAGCTGCTGTTGTGCAAGTTGGCTCGACAGCAAAACGCGCTCTCCGCAGAGCAGATGCTCGTGACGTCTAGGCCAGCGTGAAAGTGTGGCGGCGATTAATCGGCGGACGTCGCCTGTTCCATAAAAGCTGCTGATAGCTCGTCTCAAGCGTCGCACGGCACGTAATGAAAGCAATGTTCAGTTATAACTACACGCGTACCGCTAAAATGTCTGTCACTTCTGTTTCTGGACATCACGGAACGAAATCTGGGATCGCTAGCAATAGATATATGGAACATTATCGAATTTCCCGTGTTTCGCGTCCATGGAAGAGCACGTGAACGGGGGGGAACGCGTTGACGCTTTTCCTCAGATATATGCTTTACCCATGTATCTTCATCCAGAAGAGCTTTTTCGTAATTCATACCACCAGCACATCCGGGTTTGTAATCACTCTGCGGTAAATACCCCCTAAAAGGCCCTGCCCTTTCGAGCTCGGGAGTGCTATAGGGTTCCAATTCGAACTTTTGCTTGCTTCTTTAAAAATGTCATCTCATTAATAAGAACATGTCTCCTAGTCGGAGCAGCCGCAATTGCGTTTTAATATGTGCAGCTGTCACTAGCGGGCCCGTCGCTGACGGCCCACTGTGAAGCGGCTACGCCATTTTACACGTCCACCCCTCGCTTTCCAGGCTTAGGGTTAGTCCCTACCAGGGTCAATAGCTGACGGTTAAAAAAACTCAGTTTCGCTTAAGGGCGAAGCAGTGAATGTGATACCAACAAATTGTATTGTTATACGAAGCTAACTCTTTTGGATCCGATCTCGCGTAACTCAACAAAACGCTGGTTTAAGGGAATATGGCCGCTCCAGGAACCGAAGCGGTTTTCGTGCTCTTAAGTTCTCTAAACGCGAAATAAGCGTTGAGAGCACCGCAAGTTTACGAGCCGTCTCCTGATGACTCGAGATAGCGCGCGCGCCAGCGATTGTGCCCTTCGAGCGATGCAATCCCCCCTCCACTCCCCTGGCGTCCCTTCATGCTCTTTACGAAAGACGGGCGGGGCGTTTCCTCTGTTTGATGAGCAATCGACGGCAGGCCCACTTGCGGGAAGATGTTTCGTATGCGCTCTCCGTGCGATGGAGACGGCCGGCTCGTTTAATCTCCGCTTCAGCCGCGTTCGTCGCCAGCGCTCGCGAGCTTTTACCCGCGGGTAGAATGCGTGGGGTGATGTTATCAATTTGGACATTATACGGAAAATTACGGCAACTGCGACGACAAAAACTCGTCAAGAGTGTCCATAAATTGCTATCACAATAAAAATTAAGAAATTGAGCCATTCCACTCTGTGAAGTGCATGATAAGCGAAGCTGTTTCGCGCACGGCACAGAGGTGACATGGTGTAGGACAGTTTGGTATGTAAGGCCAGGTTATTAACGGCCAGGCTGTTAACGTTCAATACGCAATATGAAACCGAAAGCTTTATAGATGCCTCATCAAACATAAAAATTGACCGTCGGCGGCGTCAATCGGTTGACGAAAAAAACAATCATCACGTGATGGCGTCATCATAACGTCATGGATCGTCAAAACTTGTGACGTCATCATGACATCATAGATCGTCAAAACTTGCGACGTCATCACGGCGTCATATATCGTGGTGTCACGTGATGACGTCATATCACATGACATCGTCGCTTAGCGCTGCTGCCGTGATTGGTGCGCCGATCACGGAGGTAGTGCAAAATCAGGTGAGGTGCAGAAAGCTTGCAGAGAGGGAGGGGGAAGACCAACACATCGATCGAGAAGCAGAAGAACCTGGCTTTCGCCTTTGAGTTGTCTTAGGGGAATGCATTAGGGACAGTGTGACTCTTGGGCATTGAGGCACTGTTGTACGTCGCGGCCTTTGTCTACCACGTCTGCTGATGACCACATAGATGTATTTAAAGTGTTATTTCATAAAGTTCAATTTTATTGATCCGGTATTCTGTTTATTTGCTAGTGTCGAAAATAATCACCGAAGAGGTTAATCCAGAACACTCAACTGCATGAGCCCTTATTTTTGCATTATCGAGTGAAATATGGAGTTGTCCCGAGATTATCTTTTCCATGAGATTTCGCAATGAATCGAAATATTTCTAGCTCTTCATAAGAGCCCCGTAATAATTATTCAGGTGCTTGAATGTTAATGCAATTTCCTTCCCTAGTGCACTCGAGGTTGTAAAATTAGCTTCTCCAGAGTGCTCCCAGATGCGAAATTATCTGCTCCAATGTTCTCCGAGATGGAAATTTTTGCTGCTCCAAAGTGCTCCAAAATAGAAATTTTGCTGCTACAAAAATTGCTCCAAATCAGAAGTCCTCGGTAACATCACTGATATGTCTATTCGTTGACTTCGAATACTTCGAAATTTCCCAGAATTTAAATTCGTGTCGAAGCGAATTCGAATACTGTAATATTCGTTCGAATATTCGAAGTGCTCGAATATTCGCACAAGCCTACTTATGAAGCATGTGTCGTGTAGTTGCCTTATTAGATGCGAAGCAGCTTATGGCGGAGTTCAATCCGGTGGTGTGCGGCGTGACCACCCTTACTGCGCATGCGCAAACCCTCTCCACGCGCCGTAGCCAACCTCTCTTTCCCCGCATTCCCCCTCGTTTAGATAAAGGGCTCGCGTTAGGTCGTACACACGCTCAGTCACTGCGCCGGTGTCATGAGTTCCAACGCCAACGTCGGCGACAGTTGCAGTAATACCTTAACGCTTGCCGAGATCGCAGAGCAGCGGGTGGACCACCGGAAGAATTCATGGTGTGCTCCACTTGCAAGGACGCGTTAACATCGGGCAAGGTGCCCGTGATGAACGGAACTTTAAGTCGACCCATGCGCTGCTTCGCATCCCCACATGGTTCCTTTTAGTGGGAGATGGTGTAATTTTTGTGTATGTGTGATGTTCTGATTCACGGCATTCTGTGCATAATTACCTGAAGCTAATAATAATATCTGGGGTTTAACGTCCCAAAACCACGGTATGATTATTAGAGACGCCGTAGTGGAGGGCTCCGGAAATTTCGACCACCTGCGTGGGGTTCTTTAACATGCACCTAAATCTAAGTACACGGGCCTCAAACATTTTCGCCTTCATCGAAAATGCAGCCGCCGCGGCCGGGATTCGATGCCGCGACCTTCGGGTCAGCAGTCGAGCGCCATAACCACTAGACCACCGTGGCGGGGCAATTAAAGCTGTATCGTATTGTTGACGCTCGTTGATTCGACATTTATATACAATGGGGAATCATGTGGCAAAATGAACGCGTTAGTAGCGGTTACTTCCGTTTGTAGGCAGTAACAGTTATTACCTGCATTTTACTACCTATATAGTTAGCAACGGTAAGAATAGTAACAGTTACTAATTGCTGTTAGTAACGGCGATGGTAGTAACATTTACTAACTGCTCTTAGTAAGGAGCAGTAAGGACAGGGGTAGCAACAGTTACTACCTTTGCCGCTACTACACGCAAGAACTTACAGGGTAAGTGTGACAAGCAGTTCTTGTTCGTTCTTTTTAAGAGTGTAGTCTTACATAATTGGGCTGAAACACTTCAGTTACTCTGGCATACCATTCGCGCCTGGAGGAAGGCATAAAAATAAGCAGTACACTGCACTTCCGCGCGCACGTGACAGTGTGCTCAAAAAAGTATTTGCCTGCTCTTTCGGCGTGGCTATAGCACTGGCGCCGCCAAATGGGTGTGGATATAGGTATGCACGCAACCATACAAATACACGCACGAACATACATAAAGATTGCTTGAATCTCCCCCCCCCCCCCCCCCCCTCCCCATTCAGAAATAAAAATGGCTGGCTATCATTGAGTCACATCGCACATTACGGCCGCTGCTATGAAAGTCACGAAAGGTAATACCGAATGCCCAAGGTAAGTACACGGCTACCTTGATGTCATTTTACGACTTGATCTAAATGGGTCAGATCGACCCCTCCAAGTATACATATACATAGGTTGTCCCCTGGAAAAAAATGTAGTTGCCAGAAATATCCAAACCTGACTTGAGGATGTCGACAAATACTGGAAACGACGTGTGGCACCCCCTGCCACACCCACCCCTGCTGCAGTGACCTTAGGCCCTATTTGCGCTCCAGCCGCCCTTCCCCGCTTCACTGTGCGGCTACCACTTGGTCCACGACCGTTTCGCCATCTGTTGGTGTATCTGGGAACCGGAGGGAGCGTGACATGCGACGTGGACTCTCATCTATGGTCAGGCCCAGCCCTATAGAACAGCTCCGCTGTTAAAAATGTAGGGAATATGTTACTGCGAAATGACTGGCTCCCGAACAGTAAAAGAGGGACGCTTGTTTAATCCACAGTCATGGCGAACGGTCCGCCGCTCAGTCCTTTCACGAGCTCTGTCCAACTTCGGCTTTCTCCTCTTCCCTCGGGTGCCGCACGTTCTTGTTGTTCCGTTCCGGCTTATTTTTCAACATCATCCGGGGCGAGCCAAGGTGAATCAGAGGCTTCGAGCGCGCAGCTAGAGCCTTTGCACCGGGTGATTCACAACTGAACCATTGGCGAGACGGACGGAGCAAGCGCGCACTACGTTGTCTCTCACTGGCAATAACTCAAGCACTCTGCCCAATTTCCATGACATCGCTGGTGCCGTGTCTTCTCGCAAGAGCACTACATCACCAACTCGCAGTTTTGTTGTCGGGCGATTGTGTGCTGACCGCAGCAACAGCAGGTACGCCATCTCCTCCAAAGGTCCGCTGTTAGACACTGGCGATGACGAGCTTTTCGTTGCAGATCAACCGATGTATGAGGCTCTGGTGTGCAGATCTGTTGCGGTAATGGTATGCTGCGTTTACCCAGCCAGAAATGCGATGGTGTTAAGGGCTGTAGCTCGTTAGGCTCACTCTCGAGATAGGTTAGCGGTCGGCTGTTGTCCACTGCTTCAATCTCACACAGTATCGTCGTGAGGTCTTCCGTTCCTCGCTTTTACGCCTTTCCTTCAGCAATACCTTGCTTGCGCTGCAAACGCTTTCAATATGCACCAAGCCCGTTTCATTTGGCCGCTACAATTCGCCATCACCTGTTATCCTGTCAGCAGAACTATCCAGATACTCCTTATTGGAACACGCATTCTACGTAGATGATTCTATCGTCGGGCTACCAAGCGCGCAGGCAGCAGTGAAGGTATGTGAAGAAACAAAAAGGATATTCTACGAGGCCAGCATGGAACTTCGCAAGTGGGCAAAGAAAGATTCTTACCTGACAACTGCGCCATCGAAAATGAAGCTAGAGGCAGTAATAGTTATATGAAGATCTTGGATATGTTCCCTGGGAACGTTCGGGTGATCGCCTTTTCCTGCACGCCACTGTTTTCTTTTGGACAGACTCGTTTGTGGCGCTGAACTGGATAAGGAATTCAGCGACCAAATTAGAACCATTTGTAGCGCACCGTGTAACCGAAATCCAGCAGCACGCCAAACCTTCCCAATGGTTTCACTGTAGCAGCAAGGAAAAGCCCGCCGATATGTTTTAACTCGAGGACTGTCACTCTCTGACCTTACCAAATCATCCAAGTGGCGGCATGGCCCAGCCTGACTTTCTGACAACACCAGATTTTTCAAATGTATAGACATAAACGAATCTAACGAAAATACACTGTTAAACGTGCAGGAGCAACCGAAGAATGATCAAAAGATTGTCCACAGGATCTATGTCTGTCTGTTCATCCGCCATTGGTGTTCGCCAAAACGTTGTGCCCCTGGAAAACCAGAGCTCTCTAACAAGACTGCTGATAGCAACTGCATGGATCCAGCGTTTCAGCCGCAACGCAAGACCGCTTCCCATCAGCATCTGTACCTCTTACAGCGGAAGAATTATTGTAAGCTGAACATTATTGGTTGCACATATTGCAGGAAGACTCGTTCCTGATCCAAGTTCACGCGCTCAAGAAAGGTCGGCCGTTACCTTCAACATCCCCTGTGCTTCGTTTGTGCCCGTTTATAGGTGAGGACGGCTTAGTTCGCGCCAGCGTGCGATCGCAAGAGCTGCATGCTGAACAGGGCATTCGTCACCCCAATTTAATTATCAAGCGACCATAAGCTCACCAGCCTGCTTGTTTCAGCAGCACATTTGCGTACGATCCACGGTGGTGCTGAAGCAACTCTCACGGAGCTTCGAGAGCGTTTCTGGTTATTAAGAGGGCGCCAAACAATGAAGAGGGTCATTTTGCAGTGTAGAATATGCAAACGATGGAAAACAACAGTGGAGACTGCACCAATGGCCCAACTTCCACGCGAAAGGATTACGGAAACCAGCCCCTTCACGGTTGTTGGACTTGGCTTCTGTGGGCCGCTGCATGCAAAGTCAACAAGCAGTTGAACAAAGGCTTACATACTTCTGTTTTCGTGTGCCGTTACACTTCCCGTTCACCTTGAGCTCACGTCGCACATGACCACCGCCACGACTTTGATCGCTTGCCGTCGTTTCGTCGCACGCCGCGGAGTACCCTCAATAGTGTACTCTGACAACGCCCAGACGTTCCGAAGTAGTGCTAGATCGTTTGCATATGCGCTACCTGCTCTTCAAGAGTACGCCGCGGAGCGCAGGGTACAATGGAAGTTTATCGCAGAACGAGCTCCGTGGTGGGGCGGATGGTGCGAGCGCCTCATTCGTACGACGAAAGGCGCTCTCAAGAAGTCGCTGGGACGCTGCAGTCTTAACCAACGTTATTTTGGTCTTAACATGGAAGACCTCGCGACGATACTGTGTGACATCGAAGCAGTGAACAGAAGACCGCTAACTATCTCAAGAGTGAGCCTAACGAGCTACAGCCCTTAAAGGGGCCCTGCAACACTTTTTGAGCCGGGTCAAAAAGCGCTGCCAATCGGTAGTCGAGGCTCCCGAGAACACGCGAGCCAAATATTATAGCGAAGCGAGCGGCCTGGAATTTACAATAAATTCTCAAAGTCAGCTGAAAATCGCTCCCTCTTCTCTCGACAAATGATGTATTAGTCCGCAATATATGACGCGATTGTCGGCAGTTCCACCATTGGCTGATGTTATAATCACGATAACAACCTCATTATTACCTTCGTTGTTAATTTCGAGTTCAGTAAGTAGATAATATGTATGTTTATATTGTGTTATGCCGTTAAAACACCGAACAAACATTAATATTAGCACTTCCGGTCTCACCGACAGCTCGTCTGCTCGTAGTTGCGTGGTTGCGTTTTCTTCACCATGCGCAGTGCCGAAATCGTGAATATTTCTGTGCTTTTGACCATCGCCGGTTGCCGTTGAGAGTGGCAGCCGTTCGAGTGTTGCCTCGTCAGCTGGAAACTGCATCGTCGGCACGTTCTCACGACCGACCGAGGCAGCGGTGCAGCATTTCTCCGATAACAATGCTGGCGCCGGCTAGTTTAGGATACCTGTGTTCGCTGTATGGCGAGAGTCCCGTTCGCTGTCTGTTCAGTATGTCATCGAGCCGTACCTCGGCGTATCCTCCCCGTAGTATCACGTTCCCGAGAAACCGCGACACAGCAACCAAGCAGACTCGCATTTTCACGGTAGCTGCAGACAGCCGGGGGACAGGTCCGCGCCGGCCCGATGCCCCACGATCCTTTCTTCTAGTCTTTAGTTCTTTGTTGTCAGCCCGCACTCGCTGTGCGCCCGCATTCGAAGAGCAAACAGCATCGAAGTACCGCCACTGGGAGAAGGGTGCACGCAGCTTTGCCGTGTTGAATACGATTCAAGCGCGAGCAGTGCGACGAGGCGGTGTATCGGAGTGTGGGTCGAAACCCATCTCAGCTGTCATTCGTTCCAAACGCGCACGCAGGTTTGCGTCCATGGTTGGCAGAGCGATGAAAATACTACGGCAGTTCGAGGTGCACACCCAACATTACCAAACCGAGTCGCAGTTTTCAAGCACGCGCGATACACGGTGCGATGGGCTCCGCTCGACGAGGACCACGCAAGCCGACCGGAAGTGGCGCCACAGACCACGTGGTTGCGCCGAGACGCCAGAGAGAAAAAAATGAAAAAAATGCCGCCGGCGCTGACGTAACTCTTCGGCGCCTCCTCGCACCTCCGTCCTCCCTCCCTTCACGCCCCGCGCAGCTTTCCGCGCGCTCGCGGCGTTGAGTTGAGGGAGAAAGCTGCGGAACGTGATCTCTAAAATTTGGCAACACCACTTAGACTTGACGGATTCGAAAAATTTTTGCGGTATGTGACTCGTGAAGAGTCATACGTCAATAATGAGACTATTCCAATATAACTAAGAAAGGTGTTGCAGGTCCCCTTTAACACCATCGCATTTCTAGCTGGGTAAACACAGCATGCCATTACCGCAACATATCTGCACACCGGAGCTTCATACATCGGTTGATCGTCATCGCCAGCGTCTAACAGCGGACCTTTGGAGGAGATGGCGTACCTGCTGTTGCTGCGGTCAGCACACAATCGCCCGACAACAAAACTGCGAGTTGGTGATGTAGTGCTCTTGCGAGAAGACACGGCACCAGCGATGTCATGGAAATTGGGCAGAGTGCTTGAGTTATTGCCAGTGAGAGACAACGTAGTGCGCGCTTGCTCCGTCCGTCTCGCCAATGGTTCAGTTGTGAATCACCCGGTGCAAAGGCTCTAGCTGCGCGCTCGAAGCCTCTGATTCACCTTGGCTCGCCCCGGATGATGTTGAAAAATAAGCCGGAACGGAACAACAAGAACGTGCGGCACCCGAGGGAAGAGGAGAAAGCCGAAGTTGGACAGAGCTCGTGAAAGGACTGAGCGGCGGACCGTTCGCCATGACTGTGGATTAAACAAGCGTCCCTCTTTTACTGTTCGGGAGCCAGTCATTTCGCAGTAACATATTCCCTACATTTTTAACAGCGGAGCTCTTCTATAGGGCTGGGCCTGACCATAGATGAGAGTCCGCGTCGCATGTCACGCTCCCTCCGGTTCCCAGATACACCAACAGATGGCGAAACGGTCGTGGACCAAGTGGTAGCCGCACAGTGAAGCGGGGAAGGGCGGCTGGAGCGCAAATAGGGCCTAAGGTCACTGCAGCAGGAGTGGGTGTGGCAGGGGGTGCCACACGTCGTTTCCAGTGCATCTCGACTCTATACAAATAACGTAATCACAGACCATGCGTGATATCACAGCCTATACGTATCCATGTAAACTTTGTCGACATCCTCAAGTCAGGTTTGGATATTTTTGGCAACTACATTTTTTTCAGGGAACAACCCATATATATGTATACTTGGAGGGGTCGATCTGACCCATTTAGAACAGTCGCAAGCCGTAAAATGACATCAAGGTAGCCGTGTACTTGCTGGGCAAGAAGTCGGAATTTCCAATCCTTGCCTAAGGGTCTCATTGGAGGGGTCGTAACTATTAGTGCAACGACATTATGCAACATGTTTTCAATGATTATGAAAGCTGATGTGGAGGAGAATAAGTGGACAAAGTTTAAGAAATATAAAAAATGGTTTTTTTTTAATTGTCAGAAGTTTTCATTGTCCTATGTTTTCTTTAACTTAGCCCGATCATATCTCTTTACTGAAAAGTTATATAAATATAATATTCGGCAGTGTGGTAGATAAGCGTGCGAAGAACGTAATGCGCAATTTTTGTCGCTCTGCCACAAGGATTTTTCGAGATAAAGACCTTCAAAGTAAAGAAAATAACGTTTCCTGGGCCAATTTTGAGGTTTTTTATAAAAACATCTACACTACACATCAAAACTAAAAATACCTGAGCAGAAGTAAAAACATGCATATATTTAGTTAAAAAAATTTCAGCTACCTAACTTTAATATATTTTGTGCAATTCATAACGAAAGTTGGCCAAAACAGCAGAGCGGATGAGCGCTCCACTCCACCTCTTCGTCATTATTGATTTCCTGTGCTTCGAAGAAATTTTTGGCGGCAAAACAAATTGCGGATCTCTTCTTTCCACTCATAAGGCAATAATATATAAAATTTTGAAATAAATTTGAGAGGTCGACCAGCCATCGATTGTTCGATCTTATGTGAAATCACCCATAAACCGCACGTAACCCCCTGTAAAGGTGGTTTCACTGCAGTGGACGACTGCTATACCGTGAATACCTCTGTCCAGGGGGAAATGCGCATTGCCGCGAAGCCACACTTCAAGGTTAAATGAACATACTATTACCCTCACATCGATTCATCATTTTTAAAGTTTAAAAGCTCGTTATAGCGGCTTATATGCTCTATGTATAGTAAATTTTAAAACGTAACACATTTTACAGGTTATCACTTGCATTCTACGGAAAGTCGAATCCTGCTACTACTCAAAGTTGCTTCCACTTCCCTTTGAACCAAATTAAGAATGGCATATATGCATATGCCTTGTTTCAACTTGAAAATATTGTGCAGGTTAGTTGCGTCATGGCATATATGCTCCTTTTTTTTAAATGTGTGATATATACTATTCGACTTCGCTTCGGACCTAAAATTTACTATTCGCACAAGCCCATTAAGCGATTCCAGGGGTACGTTGGGGGAGCACTGCGGGTACCGGCGAGCAACTATGTATTAATAATAATTGTTGTGGTTTTACGTCCCAAAACCACAATATGATTTTGAGAGACGCATGGTGGAGGGTTCCGGAAATTCAGACCACCGTTCTTTAACGTGTACCTAAATCTAAATACACAGGCCTCTAGCATTCCACCTCCATCGAAATGCGGCCGCCGCGGCCGGGATTCGATCCCGCGTCCTGAGGGTTAGCAAGAAACTATGTATTAGGATGAGTAAATAAAGTTATTGACCTATAGTTCCATAGCCTCTCATGTGATTATATATGCGTGGGGACATGACTGTTACCCAACCATAATTTTAATAACCACAGCAATGTCTGCTTTGCATAAAACTACCACAATAAGGCATAAGATACAACGGCCATGACGGTAATAGGGAGTTTTCGAATAGGGGCCCCAATCGTTTTGGGGTCCCAAAGAAATAGCGTCGAGACCACTGCGCATGCGCGAGACCCAAACAGCGTTTGGGTTTTGCGCTGGGGATGCTATTTCTCGAATTTAGCGGGAGCTCCAAAGTCTGCCCAAACGCTTTGCGTCAAAGAAACATGACGGCACCCACTGAAGCGACGGCTCTTGGCCAATACTATAGAGTGACCTAGAATAAGGGGTGTGTCTAAAGCGCCGCAGACCCTATTCGAAAACTCCAAGCTCCTGCTTGACCCAAAGCGAGCGCACGCAAAGGGCTTTAGGGCCCCTATTCGAAAACTCCCTAATATAGCCTCAATGCACTTGAATGGATTCGAGTGCTAGTAAATGGGTAGTAATATGATAATTTCTGAGGCCCTGCGTGCCAAAACCACGATATGATTTTGAGGCACGCCGCATCGGAACCCCTTGGGCCTCTGAACGTGCAACTAGATCTAAGCACGATTGGGTGTTCTTGCATCTTGCCTCCAAAGAGAGACCGTAGCCAGGAATCGAACGCGCTTCCTTGAGCTTACCTTATACCTGCTAAGCTACCACGACGTGCGTAGTAAAAAGCTAGCAAAGGTATGTCAGAGGTGGCGAGCGATTAGTTGTATTTGCTAACTTTTTGCTACATATTTTTAAAATATTGTTACTACCTTAAAGGTAGCGACTACCCTAGGCAGTATCAAGATAGCAGTGATGTGCAGAATGCTGCACGGTTTCAGGCCCGTTACTTTTTCTTATATTTTTCTCTACATAGTTATATCTGCTGCGTTTGTCCCCGAGCTTTCGTAGTATCAGCGCTGTCGGTGTACTGAACAGGGGCGTAGCCAAGGGGGGGTTGGGGGGGTTCAAACCCCCCCCGAAATTTTTCAGTTTTGCTTGCGTATATAGGCACGCACACATACATACACACGCACGAACATACATAAAGTATGGTTGACCCCCCCCCCCCCCCGAAAAAAATTTCTGGCTACGCCCCTGGTACTGAATATGAGTACTGCTTCAATGTTATTACATAGCAGTATTCATGTCGGTTCCCGGGCAAGTCGTTATTAAGAATACCTGCAAGGCTTGTGCAAGTGTAAGTGTATACCTGTTCAAAAACGAATGCGCATCCCTCTTATACACTTTATCGGCACTGGAAAACCGTGTACTGCACCTTTCAGTAAAACAGAATTCGCAGGGATAGCGAATTGGGCGAGAAGGTTGAACAAGTAATACGAGTTAACCCCCTTCCCACTTCTTCCACTCCCTCCTTTGGAATATTGGAACGCTATTCGCCTCTGCTTCTTGCGATGAAGTCTTGTTGCTAAGAGGTTGTGTAGCTTTATGGCATCCTTGCTTTCTACGCCTCTGCGTTTTGCTTTTCCTGTGATTGCTTTAGTTCAAGTGTACACGTTATTCATGCCCGGCTTGTTTGTATAGGCAGCGCTGTACCATTTTGTGTGTTTCTGTCCACCCCTGCTGTTAGGCGGTGAACAGGTAGCAAAACATAAGTAACGGATCAAGAGAGGTAGTAACCGCTGCCGGCAGTCACTACCTATTTGCTTGCAGCTAACATTTTGCTAACTTTTTTCGAAGCGTGTACGATGCTCGTATAACCTGAAGGCATGGTAGATTTTTTACTGTGATTTGAACGTACTCTATCACAGCACCTATCTTTCTCACATGGAAAATGGGGTGACGGTTCAACTGTGGACAAAAAATGAAAAGGACTGTAACTGAAATATCTTTATTCAGACATCTTTGGAAGGACATTCGGTATTTTATTGTAACTTGCACTGCTTTGCAAGTATATCCCATGGAAGCTCGCACATTTCAGTTGCATGACGACTACGAATCCGTGAAAACGTTCTGCACCCACACTTTGGAAACGTTCATGCTGGTTGCTTTTCGTGAAACTGACCGTGACTACAGCTGCGTTAAATACCACCTTAATTAAGCAAACTCCGGGCAAGGTAGCTGCTGTGCACACAGTGCTTGAAACTGCAGTAAAATATATGTTTTTTGAAATTGATGTTTCACCGTAAACGAGTCTGCAGTTTGTGCAAGTCAACTTTTCTGTTTGCTTGAGTTGCTTGGCCGGTTTACCTTCCCATAGCGACTCAAGCTAAGGGAGGCGCCATATTGGAGGGCTCCGGATAATGCCGAACACTGTAACCATAGCACCACCGCAGCGGCTTTTTTTATTGCGATAGCAATTACATGGACAGTCTCGGCTGATTTTTGCCGTTGCCGTCGCCGCCGTCATGCACCGTATAGGTATGTATGTATGTATGTATGTATGTATGTATGTATGTATGTATGTATGTATGTATGTATGTATGTATGTATGTATGTATATATATATATATATATATATATATATATATATATATATATATATATATATAAGCCACAAAGAAAAATAATAAGCTTCCTCTCGCTTTGCAGTACGCGGCGGTAGACTGTTAGGCCACCAACGGCACCGCCTTTCAGCTGTGGATATTCAGCTGTGAAATATCTTTATTCAGAGATCTTTGGAAGGACATTCGGTATTTTATTGTAACTTGCACTGCTTTGCAAGTATATCCCATGGAAGCTCGCACATTTCAGTTGCATTGACGACTACGAATCAGTATATATATATATATATATATATATATATAAGCCACAAATAAAAATAATAAGCGACCTCTCGCTTTGCAGCGCGCGGCGGTAGACTGTTAGGCCACCAGCGGCACCGCCTTTCAGCCTGCTAACGGCGAGCTGTTTATATACACTATTCACTTCAGCATGTTTTCTTAGTCACCACATAGATGGCGCGATGTGCACGCGTGACGCGCTCTAAAGATCGTCGCCCCGCTCCTGCGAACGCCGTTGCTCTTCGCCCTACAGGGCGTGGTCGCCTTCGTGCGCTTATCTCGAGGAAAGAAAGGGGGGGGGGGGTGGAGCGGTGGGTTGTATGTCTTGTGCTTTCCCCTGCTTTCCCCGCGATGTCCGCGCTGAAGTCACAGAGCGTACGAAGGTCACTTCGCTCGCTGCAGCGGGCGCGTTTGCGAAAGGAGCGCGCTGTTCAAACAGAAATAAGTAACAACCAGGGGCGTAGCCAGAAATTTTTGTCGGGGGGGGGGGGTTCAACCATACTTTATGTATGTTCGCGCGTGCGTTTGTATGTGTATACGCAAGCAAAACTGAAAAATTTCGGGGGGGGGGGGTTTGACCCCCCCCCCTCACCCCACCCTGGCTACGCCCCTGATAACAACTGTGACAGTTCGCGCTCGTCCTGTGCGTATACCTGTTCGTTCGTTTAGTGTGTTTGTGTATGAGCAGTGCGCTTCAAGTGTCGAGCTGTGACGCATGATAGTTCGCGCTCGTCCTGTGTGCGTTCTTTTCGTGCGTCCTTTGGGCTCGAGCGACGCGCTGGCAATTTCGAGCTGCTTTCCGTTCTTCGCGTTACATTCCAATTTGTTGCTATCGCATTCATTGCTTCGCCGTTGCGGCGAAACTGTGACTTTTTTTTTTTTCAGCAAAGCCTTTTATGGCTGGTAGTCTAGTGTCTTCAGGCTCTCCGAGATCCACGATGGGGTCGTCCACGCTGGAGAACGATGATGTGAAACCAGCAGCTGCCGCGCCCGCGCTCTGGCAGGACATGCGCGCGCCTCGAACCAACAGCAAACAATTGATAAAGAAGGGTCCTAGGGCTTCGATATAGAACGGCTTAATTTGCCCCTGGAAAGTTTTCTTCCAAGCAATGCATTTGTGTTCAAAAATGGAGCCGACTGTAAAGGGATCTATGTGAGCTTGGTCTTTGTAAGCCGGTTTTCCGACATACTGTGTTGCAGTGAAGCCTACTCATAAAGAAAAAAAGAAATGTCGTCCACACTGTTGCACAGCGAAGTAAATGAAACCAGCAGCGGCTGTCGAGTAGCACATTCTATTTGTGTTCTTTAGTAGCTATGGTACCTCCACGCATAGTTAGGACCTCCGAAGAGCAATGTGCCTGCATTGCTCGCGCGTGTGCGTGTGTGCGCGCGTGTGTGTGTGTGTGTGTGTGTGTGTGTGTGTGTGTGTGTGTGTGTGTGTGTGTGTGTGTGCTGCCGCCCGCTCGAAGCAATGAAATGTGTCTGTACCTTTCATCACAATTCCGTGTCACCTCTGTGTCGTGTGCTACACAGCTTCGCTAGTCATCAGCGTCGTAGTGTGACCACCCATCCCGCGACTCTGTCCCGTATTGTGAGCTGTTGTCCGGCGACCAGCAGAAGATACGAAAACCTTCAAAAATGTACCCATTTCGCACTTTATCATTATTCTTCGGCAGCACCTTGAGTTAAGCTGCATATTAGGCCACCCTGTTGTTCCAAGCTTCCGAAAAAGGCCAGCCAACTGCGCAGTTCGCCAGTTCACGGCGGCAACGACGAATATGCTGCTGGCGCCAGCTGTAGAAACATGACTTCAAGAAAGTAAAGAAGCGCCGTCGAGTACTTTAATCCGTAACGTGACGTGGCAACTAAGCCACAGCTGTTTTGTGAGTGACTGCATTTTGAGTGGCTGAATTTTATGTTGATATTAAAAGTAATTTATTTCGAGTCGGAGAATATTACAGGGACGTAGAAGTATACTTCTAAATCCCGTTTTATATATAAAATATCCCTGTTTATATGTAAACATATTTTATATATAAAGTTATAAAGTTTTATTTACACAGACATGTATTTGAACGTCAACCCAAGCAACGCTGGCCGACTGCCGACGTTTGGCTGATCACTGGCAAATAGCCGGCAGCCGACTTCACTGGCCACCAGACATCCGAAAAGGGTCGGCCGGAGGTGCTCTGCCAGCTACGTCGGCACTAGATCGGCTGCACGATTCGCGCCACCGTCGGTGGCCGAGTGAACGCCGAGCGCGCCAAACGCTTGTCGGCACTTGGTCGGCTGCACGATTCGCACCACCGTTGGTGGCCGAGTGAACGCCGAGCGCGCCAAACGCTTGTCGGGGCGACAAGTCGGCAACACGTCGTGCCGGCCTTGGTTGCCGGCAGAGGATTCGAACAGCGTGTATTATTTTAGGGCAGCATAAAATACACTGAAGGAAGTGTAAAAAACTCCTACAGTGTGATTTTTTAAACATTACAAAAATCACCTGTGACACACAACATACTTGTGGTCCTTGAGCTGATTACACCAAGTGGTAGAGATTATTTGTGCGAACAATCCAAATACATTATTGACTAAACAAAAATAATAGCAAGCCATTACATTCGTGCATGGTTTCTCCAGGCGTGCATATCTACTTTTAAAGATTTTTTCGAGACCATCATTCGCCAAGTGTGCGACAGTATTTATATACATGGGCGTTAAACTAGGCTTTTGTCGTTGTTCGATGCTTAAAACTGATTCTTACAAAAATAAACGTGACTGAAGCAACAGTG